>NW_027185791.1:3352571-3372417 GCF_028583685.1 Petaurus breviceps papuanus
AGAGAGAGAGAGAGACAGAGAGAGAGAGACAGAGAGAGAGAGAGAGACAGAGACAGAGACAGAGACAGAGACAGAGAGAGACAGAGACAGAGAGAGACAGAGACAGACAGACAGACAGACAGACAGACAGACAGACAGACAAATAGACAGACAGAGACAGAGAGACAGAGACAGAGAGAGATTTAGCTCTTCTTGTCAACTTTTTCATGTGTCTTTGACATTTCACATCAGGTATAAAACTGGTAGACTCCAAATATGGTAGTCTCACTATGATTGCCAATGAAAAGAGATCACTGTAACAACATTGATTTACTGTCATGTGGACTTGTCCTTTTGGTTTCAACTATAAATGCTCTTGGGATAATGCCTTAGATGGACCCCATGCCAAGATCTCTTGCAGGTTCATTTTCTTCTCAACAACTTTTCACTGCATTGTGAGGAGATACTATTCATAGTATGCTGGCATGTTTTACAAATAAGCTTGTACTCTCAAAAAATGTTGGTCTTGGCTGTCATTCTCTCCACTTGGCATGTCTCTTTACTTGGCTAGCTGAAGTGGTTTTCTAGGCTCTTTTGTCCTCTTTTCTGGTAACCATTTAGAATTGGTTAATACTTATCTAAGAAAGTTTTGGAGGCAGCATCATTATTTTTGCATATTTCATAAATGGGGAACCATTTTCACATTACAGTTAAGTGACCATGGGCAAGTTATTTGACTTCTTTCTGCCTTGGGGTTTTTTTCCCTTCTGTAAAATGGTGATGGTAATATCTATAAGAACTACTTCAAAGGATTTTGAGGTTCAAATGAGATGATAATATATGTAAAGTATTTTGAAAATGTTAAAGTGAAATATGTCAGTCATAAAAATAGTTATTGTTACTATTTTCAATAAACCATACTGGGTTGGAGTTGTTTTAATTGCATTCAATATCATTTCCTCCCCTTTGTTATTCATTCTAATTTGGTATTTATTTTGATCTTTGCTTTCATCAGTCAGTGATCTAACTGAACAGAGACAACTAATTCTGAAATAATGACTTTATCTAAAACCACTTGTTTCTCATCTATTACTGATAACCAATTTCTTTTTTTAGTGATGTCATTTGCTTCCCATCATCTCCAGAACCTTCTGTTTTTACTGTTGAAGAAAATATTTAAGATGTAGAGGTGTGATGATTCAGAGCAATTTATAAGCCTTTGGCCCCTTTCATTTCCTGATTCCAAATCTATTTTCTAGCATAATTTTCACTTTTTTCCCCTAGGGTCAACCTCATGTGAAAGTGTAAGTACCATGATATAATTTGATTCTGATTGATCTGACCAAATTCTTCATACAATTTCTCTATACCTTTATCATCTGCAAAGATGTTGGCACATAAATTGAAATTATCTTCATGGTTGTCATTACAATGTGAGATGGTAAAGCATACCATGAAATGATGTTTCTTATGGTCATTTGGAGAACTATGAAACCAATTCTATCAATTCCTTTCTTCACACATCTGAGGACAACTTGTGAGCTACCTTCCCAATGAACTGTAACTTCTTGGTCTTCTGCTTTCATTTCTAATGAAACTGTCCATATGAATGTGAGTTCCTCTACTAATATGTTAACTTGCTGGTCATTGGACAAAGATTGCATATTTAGAGGATCCAATTAATTTTTGTAGAAGGTCTAAAACTGGTGTTTCCCTAGCCACCTTATTCTGTCAGCTATGTGGAAGCAGAAGGAATTGGAAATAATTTTTTGTTTTCATTGGTTGCATGACTAGATACGGCCCCAAAATGACATCACAAGGTGAAAAACTGTGATATATAATGACCAGAATTAGCTAGGCTAGTTACAGAATTGTAAGACCATAACTCTAAAGCTGAAAAGAAACTTAGTAACCATTTAATTCAATCCCCCCATTTTACATTTGAGGAATTATAGAATCACAGAATTTGAGAATTAGAAGGGACCTTAGTGGTCATCTACTTAAATTTGATAGTACCTCTCAATGGATGGCACAGCCTTTGAGAATCCAGGCATCTAAGTAAGACAGTGGTCAACTCATATAGAAACAGAAGCCACTAAAACTTACATAAGGAGCCCACCCAGGCATATTGACTTAGCAAACCACATATTAACATCACCTATGTTTTATTGTATTTTTATTTTGGTAAATATTTCCCAATTACATTTAAATTTGGTTGGACAAGCTTGTTTTACACCTCTGAAGGAGGATTTTTTGAGGTCTGATTAGGTTCTTAGTAAATTTAAGAAGTAATTAAATAACAGTTTATATATTTAAGGCAATAGAGAAAGTGAAAGGAGTACCCTGAATCAGAGCACTTCAGATGAACCACTTGACCCCTCCCATGGCTTCCTCACCTGTAAAATAATCAGTTGTGCTAAATGTCCTCCAGGGTTCTTGCTGTTCTAATTCCTATGAAACTTATACTTTCAAAAAGTGATTTCTCATTGATTATGACATTTTTAATCCCCAGAAATCTCATGAGGGAGGTTTTAAAAAGGTATTATCTCCAGAATTAATTTTTCTAAAAACACTAACCAGATCTTGTGGGTGTGCCAATGAAACAATTATTTTTCAAATCAACAGACAGGGTTGGAATCTTGGCAATAGTTTATTTTAAATTTTCTTAGGAGCTGGGGAAGCCAAGAAATAATATATGACAGCTCATGATGGTTGATTTTGACTCTCAAAGAGTATCTACTAAAGCAAAGAAATCAAGAAATCTCTGGTGGTGAAGGGAGAACTCACAGTAAAGAAATCACGAATCCTTCAAGTATTATTATGCTTAATTTCAAACTTCAAGCATGCAATGCACAGCACATTGCAGCACAACTGAATCTAAATCAAGTACTGATTTACATATACTAAAAGGAGCTGATGGTGTAGGAATGTATGAGAGGTGTGCCATTTTATAATGAGGTCAAGGGAAGTTTGATGCCTTAACTTACTGAGATAGGCACTTATAATTTAAGCACTCTCTCTGTCTCTGACTTTATGCCCCACTAGCCTATTGAGGTGTCCAGAGATGTGGATAAAAGGGGTCTCCCAGATCCCATGCAGACACTCAAAATAACAATCAATATAAATATATATTAACTGTCATGTCTTTCTACTAGACAAGGAGATTGCCTAGCTGAAATGGGTTTTTGGCTTTTTTCCCCCTCTGTGTGTATGTACGCTATGTGAACATATAAAATATAAATATATACACAGAGACATAGGTATAAATATATGCCTAAATATATATGCATAGCTATGTCTGTCTATCTATCCCCACATGTATATGAATATATATTAATTCAGGGAAACAATGAATATATGCATGTATATATGTTTACATACGTATCTGTGAATGTGTGTATGCATGCTATTTCATGTTACTTCCCCCATCAGAATGTAAGTTCTTTGAAGACAGGGACGGTGGGTAAGGGGTTTTCTTTGTATCCCCAGAGCTTAGCATAGTGACTGGCACATAGAAAGTACTTAATAAATATTCTATAAATAACAATAACATTGCATATAACTATATGTATATATGTGCATATCTCCTCATATATGTATATTTGTGTGTGTGCTATATCTAAAATAAAATGTATTTTAAAATTCTTGTATGGGATCCAAGAGAACACTTTTGCCTACACCATGAAGCCCTAGACAGGGACAATAATCAGCAATTTTTCCAGAGCAAATTCTTGATGGAGCAAAGTGATTTGACAAAATCCAACCTGGTCCTTGTAAGTTGAGAACCTTGGAGCCTCGGACCACAAGTTATAAGTGAATGTCTCTGCAAGTTAAGATATTCTTTTTGCCTTGGATTTGTTACAGACTTATATGATGGGATAGGGATAGAGGTAGAGATAAATATGAAAGTGATTGAGACAGATAAACTATAGACATATAGAGGTAGAGATAAAGAGAGGTGCAAAAAGGCATTTATTTACCCAACAGAGAATGACACAAATGTATAGGACTACCAGAAACCCACAAACAATGCAAAAACATGAACAAATTATATTAAGTTATAAGCAACCATCACAATTCTCTTCTCTTTGTGACACATATTATTTTTCCCCCAAGTTCTAGACTACTCTAGGCAAAGAGAATAATTTTGTCCTTTGGACTCCTCTTGGAAGGGTGCTTGGGAATGCTGACTGTGCAAATCCTTGACATCCCTCTTTGCACAGGGATGCATGAAGTCACCCCGTGCCAATACATCCTCCTCCCAATCTATTCATTGTGTTGTCCTACGCTTTGGAATCTTCCTGGAAGGGAAATACACATTGGGTGCGCTAGATAGGAAATACCCCTAACATTCTTCCTCTTTCACATTAACGACATCCTGCTGGTGACTTGGGCTTCTCGGGAAGGGAAGGGCAGTTGGAACTGCTAGGTAGGCATGCCCTCTTTGGAGGAAGGGTGATGCAGTGGTAATGCTGGATTTGTAATTAGTCTGGGTTGAAATCCTAATTCTTCCACTTATTACCTTTGTGATCTTGGGCAAATCTGCTTACTTCTTTGGGCTTCAGTTTTCTCATGTAAAAGAGGAAGCTGGACTCAATTTAGTAGCTGTCAAGGCCCTTTCCAGCTCTAAACCTATGATCACTTAATCCCTTCATATCAAGCACTATATCCCCCTTCCCTTAGCTCACAGCAATCATTGAGGACAAGGTCCAGATCGCTCCACTTCCAAATGATGTCGTTGCCACAGCTGCTTCACACATATGGGACCATGGGAAAAATTGTTTTCTTTTACCAAGAGTCAACAGAAGTTCTCTCCTCTTAAAACTAAGATGAAGTCCCTAAACTCTCCAAATTGAAACTTCTAGAGTAGCAGCCTTCAGGAATTGGACTCCAACAGGGTGCTGGTCTTCCAAAACTTACATCGTCCAGAAGCTTTCCTCTAATGCCACAAGCGAGTATGTCTACTTCTGACAAATCTCTCTAGGCACTCTAGAGCCACTGCCCTCACTTTCCATCTTTGTAATTTAGCATGTCCACTCTCAAGCCTCTGATTTTTGCTCAGAAAGGAGAAAAAGAAAGAAAAAGCAACTAGAGTTCCAGGAACTCCCCTTTTGGGCCACATGGGCATCGGCAAGCATTTATTAAGCATTTCTCATATTATGCTGAGGAACTGGACATTCAAAACATGTCTGTTGCTGCAATGTCTTTGCCACAAGTTCATCATATTTAACTCTTAGTGGTATTTACCCCGACCCCATCCCCACCTATGTGCTCTCAAGATCTCCCTAGAAGAAAGGTGAGAAAGAAGAAAACAGCCATGAATTTATCTGTTGGATTCCGTTCATATCCTAGTACAAAGGGATGACTCCTCCCAAAACAGTATCACACAATGTTGGGGGAGATTCTTTGGCCAGACCTTTCTTAGTAAAAACCATTTTCCAAGGGATTTTCCATACCTTTTATAGGCAGACACACATAAATTGATCAGAGAATTTCCTTGATCTGCCCCCTATTCATTACTCATTGCTTCATGCTGGATTTTAGGTCTATGGTTATTTGAGGTGCCTAGCATTCTCTTAGTTCAGATTTGAAATTAGGATGAAATAGGGCCTTAAAAGTCATTGAACAAAAAAAGAGATTTACTTTAACACAGCAAGAAAAAAATTAAGGATACAGTGGCACTTAGTTTCTTCGTATGGGTTCCCCCACATCTAAATTTGAAAATATGTCTGGTCATCAGGACAGAATATGGTGAAATTCATGACAATGTGTATGGTGTTCAGAATTTCACAAAGTCAGAGAAGTCTCAAATGCTGATGGATGGGAATTTTTGTGCCTTTAGGTGATTAGGAAGCTGTGCTGTAGAAGCTAGGGCCAATCAGATCCTGGGGAAAGCTTTGTCCCTTTTTAGGGAAAACTGGTCTCTAAGTATTAAGGAAGGAAGTAGGACCACGAGCTTACTCTGTAATGGACAATATATTTAGGAGGAAGAGCTCCTAATCAGGAGAAGCTGATTCAGTGAAACACTGGTAAATATTATTCCTATCACATTGCAGTCCTTGGTGGTAAGGTTCCAAAGATATCTAAATATCTAGAGCAGCCCATAAACTCCCCAGGTAAAACTTGAATCAGATTAAAATGTAATTGGGAAATGTTTATCGAAATACATAAAAATGCAACACAACATAGGTAATTTTAAGTTGTGGTTTTCTAAGTCAATAATGTGTCATAGAAAGATCCATTTTAATTTCAGTTTGACATCACCATTCTAGAGGATGTTCTACCATTTCAATGTTTGTAAGGCTTTTATTGAACCATCCTTCTGCCA
This sequence comes from Petaurus breviceps papuanus, assembly GCF_028583685.1. Lineage (NCBI taxonomy): Eukaryota > Metazoa > Chordata > Mammalia > Diprotodontia > Petauridae > Petaurus > Petaurus breviceps. The sequence goes on from NW_027185791.1 coordinate 3,358,879, forward strand.
ACCATCCTCCTTTCCACCAAAGAGAAAAGGGGAAAAAGAAAAAAAATTACAGCTTACCACCCCCACCCCCACCATCAAAAGTGACTGTATTTAGAGGGTGCTGATGATGATCAGGAACACCTCCAGTGAGATCAAGACCACAGCACAGATACTTTTCTGTCAACAATTTTTTTTCATCAAGAATATGTGTAGTAATGTGGCTAAGTGGTTATAAGCCTCTTGTATCAGCTTGTTCTGGGATCTAAGGGATTCTGAGGCTGTTGTACCACCACCACTCAATATTCACTGGCCCACCTGCCAAAACCTCCCCGTCCCTGAGAGTCACATTAGGGGAACAACACAAAATCTTTGACCCCTTAGAAGCCTCTGGGGAGGGCTGCACCCTTCTTCTACAGGAGCTAAATAAGGCATCTTGCTCACTGCCTTCCAGAAGCTCAGAATTATCACCAAGTCAACTAAGAGAAAATCTTTCTTCCAGATCAATATACAGTCACTTTAGTTATATAGTGACAGTTTCACCTATAACATGCTTTTAGAAGATTAGGTGCCTCCCAACAATACCACCCATTGATCCCCCAGCCCCTTTCAGAGAAGGAGTGGCCATCCCATGGGAAAGGAAGCCTGCCAATTGAAGGAGAACTGCAGTACTTCTTCAGACTATATGGGACCCTCTTAGTGGGATGGACTTTGAAGCTACAGAAAAGAATAAGAAAATACTGGAAAGGAAGATTCAAAATCAAGTACAAAAACAATTCTTATCAGATAAATCTTCCTGAAGACTGGTTCTAAGGAAACCACTAGCTTGGAGAGTCCTTTCCTTACCCAGAGTGGCACTGATTGTTCACAGACACGACTTCTGGATGTTGGTCACCCAACGGGAGCAGTCAGATGCATAATGATGCAGCTACTGATGGTTAGGCCCAAACTTCTTGCCTTGAAATGGAAAAGTGCCATTTTGCTAGTTGGAAAAAGGTTGAAGACCATTTGGGTTATGCAAGTATTTCTATAGATACAAGAAGCACTGCTGCGCAGGAAGAGCTTCCTTGTCTTTAGTTTGGAGGATCACATGGTCCTGTGCTGGGCAAAATCTGGTGTCACCACTTCAATGTCCAAGTTGGCATTGTGCCCATTGCCCAACCTCTGCAGTTCTCATAACAACTCTAACCAGGTTTTTTAGCCTATGATGCCCCTAATGGATGCTGACATGCCCCACAAACAACTTTATGTAGTGGGAGATTTCACCAAAATTCCTTCATTGGTCCTCATCCCAAAAGGGAGACCTCAGATCACTTGGCCAGACCCATAGCTACTGCTCAGGGATTTATATGGATGAAGATCTTCCTTTTCCCAACACTCAAGGCCCTTTCACATGAAACTGATGCAACCTGGAGCTCAATTCATTTGAAGAACTTGCCTGGACACTCATTCCCTAGGGGCTTACCCTGTTATTGGATTAGTGGCTGCTGCAATCTAGTCCCATAGGGGATGGAGCCATTGGTCAAACAGGAAAAATGGCATTCTAGAGGAGCCAAGTACTTATAGGGAAGGGCCCATTGAGCCAGAAGAGGAGATAAAAGTCTAGGATCTGAACTGGAGGCCTTAGTCTCTGTCATAGTCACTACCTATTTGTGAGAGCACTAACAATGGGGCGAGGGAGGCAAGCCGGTCAAGCATGATTTGTAATGTACCACTTACATTTAATAATGGAAGTCTCCTGTATTCTACTCAACTTATTAGGAGGACTATCTTTGGATAAAAAGTGATTGCATGAACCTATATCACCTGTGATGGAAACTAGGCCCTAATAAATGGCAAGCACCTGTTTTCAAAAAATGATATAGCGAGAGTGGTTGCTCTGGGGAATTTGGAGTTCCATACCCTTAACAATGGCTTATTCTGGCCACTCCTTAGTATCTGCCAAAGATTCCACACAGCCTGATCTTTATGGACAGAAATCTTCAGAAAAATGGACCTTGCAGGGTCATAAAGGACCAAGAAGATAGATTACTGAACAGTCTACTTTTTATCATCTACTGCTATAGCCTGTTTTGGGCCTCACTTGAAAGAGGCAGACTTGTGGGTGGCTTGGTAAATGGAGCCACCAGGATACTCAAAGAGGGACTGTAGAGTCTTCTAAATAAACTATTAAGTCTCTAGGCTTCCCTCTTAGATCATGGGTAAGCTGGTATCAATAGCTTATTTTTTTTACTGTTTCCATAATCCTATGGATTTATTCACTATATTTCTCAAAATTTGATTAAGTGGGCTAGACCCTGAATTTTCTTAGGGTTGATTTTCACCTCTTGTCAATCATAGGAGCCATGATTTCATATAGAGCCTCTATGTATGGCCTCATGATCATTATGTCACTAATATAGTGACATGTGTCAATGCTCCCAGGAAAGGAGGCCTCTTTCAGGTCATTGCCACCACAATGTGACAGTAGGAAGAATAGTTCAAAGTCTAAGGGAGAATGGCAAAGGTTGATTGAACTCCTTTCCAGCTGAAAGTCAACTTCTTCTGACTAGTCTTAGCCATAGAAATGGAGAAAAAAAGCATTGTTAAGGTTAATAGCTCCATACCACTCACCGTAGGCCTGAGCTACCACATAGGAAAAAAAAAACAATTGTAGAGATGTTGTTGTTGCAGAGTGTGTAGAGTTGTAGAGATAGCCATAATGAATTTGTTTGGCTCTTATAGTCCGCTCTCAACTGCCACCTGCCTTCCTCATAGGCAGCACATTTATAAATGCTGTAAGGGGTTCTGATATAATGAAATACTGAAGTGCTACAATTTCATTCCATTCCCACCCCCCTCAACTTCTATCAACCTCCCTGATGCACAGTGATATACTAATAATTGCTGTAATAGTAATGGAATTTGAAGATCCCCTTGTATTTGCAATCAGACAGGTACTTAGTACCTTGTTTGAAGTTCATGATTGTGTCAAGTATTAAGACCCAGAACTTGTGAATCCCACAGTGGGATGGTCTTCCTGATATAACAGGAAGGGGCTGGAACAGGGAGGAGATAATACCTTATATAAGGAAAAGCACAAGCTGGAGAGTCAGAATTTCTTGGAGCAAGTCACGTGGATGCTGAGAAGGAGAGGAGAGGCCCAGGCTGGAGAAAGTAATTTTGATTTTGAAAACAGAGCTTATGGTGGTGGAGTGTCTTCTGAGAGCCAGCCAAAACTTCTGCTGAGAGCCTCTGAGAACCAGCCAGAGCAGCCAAAGACTTCTGAGGGCCAGCCAGAGCTGCCAGAGGAAGCATGACTGTGGTGTTGGTGCTTTGTTTGTCTGTTTTGGGTCTATGTTGATTTCATAGGCAGAAAGTGAAGTTATGAGGATTCCAGCAATGTTAATGAATGTTATTGTGGCTTTGTTAAGCCTTGTCTTCCCAGGAAAAGAAACTGTGAAGGACTTGAGGTGGATTAGACACTGTGAGCTTCAATATGGAACAGGAACTGCATGGAGAGCTGGACAAGGAATTGGGAACTGTCTGCCTTTGAACTCAGATAGCAGTTGGTTAGATTTGGGCAGGAGCTGGATTTGGGAAGAAGAGGAACCATGAGAGCCTGCCTTGAGTCAAGTTGAAAAGATCTCTCGTTGGGTATTTAATGCTGAATGATGAGATTGTAACTTATTTATGACCTAGAGCTGGATGGCCTTTGTACTTTCCACTACCACTTAAGAGGGTACTTAGTAGTGACCATGATATTGTAACTTAATTGACCTAAGGGTGGATGGCCTTTGTACTTTGTGATTGACTAAATGAATATACTTTATTTAATAAGGCTTTCTGATTGAAGAGATTAAGACAGTGTGACCTAGGGGTGGACTTTGTGATTGATTACATGAATACACCTTGTTTAAAAGAGAACTTTAACCTTTGTACTTTGTGATTGAATTAAGGATTTTACTAAATGAAGGACTTACTAAATGAATGTTATCTTTTGCTTAAAACTATTTGACCACAGTTGGTGAAAATTATGTGGCCATTTGAATGATAAGTTGTGAAACTTATAACATTCTTAATGCCGTACATTGTTTATTATGAAGGTTTTATCTTAGTTTGTTACTGAATAAATAGAGAGTTCACTATACTTTGTAATCAGAACCTTGAAAAGCTAGTCACAGCAGCAGTCCTCTGGAAAGCTGCTTGTGCTTGGCTTTACAATTGCATGGCATAGTTTAGGTAACTCTAAGGGTTTCAATTGTCCATCCCCACATTAACATGCTGAGAAGGTGATGAAAGGACCCACACGTATATTAAGTTCATAATGCCTCTTTCCTCCATCATTTGTCTTCTGTATGGTCCACTGAATGACCCAAAAGGTCCAGGGACTTTAGAGGTCAGGCTTAGGTTGGGCTTGAGAGCCTTTGTTGTCTGCTGTTGAATTTCCCTTAAAGTTTTACTAATAACCCCATGGATTTTTCTAATCAATTTAATGTTTTAGGAGCCATAACCAGGAAAGGGTATCATTGTTCTCTGACCACTTAGCAATAGTGGCCTTAGTAACTTCCCATAGCCCCTTCTCAATATAATCTTTTTCTTTTTTTAATTAATCCATCAAGATTAATTTCATCTTAAATATTTATTTATAAAATATATTCAAACATTGAAATATGGTCTTCAGTCTTCCAAGATTATGCCTAAGTAAATCAGAGGCATTTTGGATAGAGCTGGACTCAAAGCCAGCAAGGCCCAAGTTCAAGTCCCATTTCTGACACAAACAAGTCATTCAACCTTTCGGTGCTCTAAGCAACTCTCAGACTATAAATTGCAGAGAGGATGCCTACCTGTATTGGAAGAAGTTTCCTAACCAGAGAGCAGTACCAATGAAATCACAGGTGCTGCCTCCACTGGGGAGAGAGGGTGGGGCCCCTCAGTGGCCCCCAGTGCTCCTCCTGCCTGGGCCTTGCTCCCTGCCTGGTCAGAGAGGAGGCAAACCACCAGGGCTCATGTGACTGCAAGCCTGCCTGCTCTGCTGGGCAGCATCTGTGAAGCCCCTGGAGGAAGAGGCAGGGAGGATAAGGGAGTGGCCATACCCTAGCACTCTCCCTCTTCTCAATATAGAATAGAACCTGGGTTTATGAGTAACCTGGTTTATGTATGCTTTGCTGGACGAGGAAAAATTTTTGCAAAATTCATCTTGCAGGCCAAACAAAAATTCACAGTATGAACATCATGGACTTGAATGGCTCGGGAAGGGATGATACTCAACTAAAATAATGATTTTTCTTTTTTGCTTTCCTATGTCAGACAAAGGAACCCCAGGTTGGTATACCGCCTAATCAGCCTCACTTGGCGTTGACCTTTCACAAAGGCAGCATCGATCACTCTAACGGCACCATTACAAGCGTGTTCACATGTGCTGTCCTACCTATGGTAATGCTGTGCGTAAAAGTCCATGGTAGTGACCGTGATCTATGACTGTATTTGTAACAATGGAGGAACGTAGCCAAGAGCCAGTGGTGTGTGAACTGATGCATCTGAATGAGGAGCAACAGTGAGAGTTTGTGGAGGAGACTGAGAGGCCGGAGGAGTCCCTCACATCAAGTGAGACTAGAGAAGCTTATCAGACGTGGAAAAAAGGGCAAAATTTTGTTGAAAAACATCACCCAAATAAGACTTTAGCCATGAGAGCCACGAATGGAGCTAATGCAAAGTCACATTTCTGTGACATTCTCAAAAAAAATGTCAAAAACAAGCATCATTAGATAAATTCCTAGTCAGAAGCAAACATAAAGGAAAAAAATCAGTGAGTCAAAACATGAAAGTGATTCTAAGAAGTGAAAAATAAGTGAAGGCAGTAGTGTTAGTCTTACTTTTAGTGAAAATAGCTTGAGAGAATACTCCCTACATTGAAATCCCCAATGTTCTCATGGAAGGAGATTCCCCTTCCAAGAAATAACCCTTCCTCCTCCTCCTCCCTCTTATCTCCCTTATGCCAGCCACAGCCCTTCTCAAAGGTAAAGTGCAGGTTTGTTTAATTTAGGTTTATATTGTGCATTAATCATTGCTATTGTATTTTGGGTGCATTAGAGACAAAAAACTTAGTTAAAATTATAAACAATATTTTATATGAATATTTTTTTGGGATGTGGTATCAATCGTTCGACTTTACATTATTTCCTATGGGAAAATTCACTTTGCATTATGGACAAATTGCATGACAAGCAGAATCTCAGAAAAAATTGAATTCATAAACCAAGGTTCTAGTGTAATCTTCTTAAGAATTCATTCTGGACTTTTGGGAGCCAGAATGGTGGAGTAAGCAGTAAATTTCTGTGACTCTCCTATACTCACCTCTGAAAATCCGTAAAATAGCACCTCAGAGCAAATCCTGGAGCAGCAGAGCCAGCAGAAAGACAGGGAGGAGTAGTCTTTTGATCTGGAAGATCAGCAAAAAAGTTGGGTAAAAGGTGGGGTGCAGTCCAGGACAGGAAGCATCCCAGTAAGCCAGCAGCAAGGCCCACTTCAGAAAACCAGCAGGAGCTCCTGAGTGCCAGGTTGGTGGAAAAGGCAAATGCCAACACTAGGACCTTGTATGTGTAGCCAGGGGAACTGGCAGACTCTAGCTTGTAGAACCACCATGTGCTTCTTCACAACCCTGAGTAGGCAGGCATCCTCCAGCTACCAGACGTCTCCATGCCTCAGTGCAGTGCAGGACAGCTGGGCATCTTATGACTGCTGGTCCTCCAGGTGCTTCAGCACAGCCCAGGACAAACAGGCATCCTTCAGGGGCCAGACCTCCACACCCTTCATTGTAGCCCCAAGGAAATTCAGAAAACCCCCACCTGGCCTCAGCACACACCAGACACCTCCACTAAGACCCCAGTTTAACAACAAGTAAGCTGCCAGGCCCCTATAGCCTCCAGCCTCCAGCATCTAGGGCCCTAGCACACAGTCAGTTACCAGGCCCCTGGCCCATAGCACAAGAAGTTTGGGACAGTGCCCCTTTGCTCCAGCAGAAGAATTCAACTTTAAAAGCCAGGAAATAGACCAAAAAGATGAGCAAAAAGCCAAAAAGAAGCTTGACCACAGAGAGCTTATATGGTGATAGGGAAGATCAAAACACAAACTCAGAAGAGGACCACATTGTCAATATACCTACATCTGAGACCCCAAAGGGGAATATGAATTGATTTCAAGCCCAAAAAGCCTTCTTGGAAGAGTTCAGGAAGGATTTTAAAAGTCAAATAAGAGGAGAAGAAAAAAATGGGAAAAGAAATAAGACATATGCAAGAGAGAATCAACAACTTGGGAAAAGGACAAAAAATGACTGAAGAAAACAAATCCTTGAAAAAGTAGAATTGACCAAATGGAAAAGAAGGTACAAAAGCTAAGTGAATAAAATAATTCCTTTAAATTTTGAATTGGGTAAGGGGAAGCAAATGACTCTATGAGACATCAAGAATCAGTCAAACAAAATCAAAAGAATGAAAAAAATAGAAGAATACATGAAATACTTCACTGGAAAAACAACTGATTTGCAAAATAGATCCAGGAGAGATAATTCAGAATTATTGTACTACCTTAAAGCCATGATAAAAAAAGAGTCTGGACAACATTTTTTAAGAAATTATAAATTGAAAGAATGCATCCATCACCTCTCAAAAGAGATCCCCAAAGGAAAATTCCTAGGAATATTGTAGTCAAATTCCAGAGTTCCCAGGTCAAGGAGAAAATATTGCAAGAAGCCAGAAAGAAACAATTCAGGTATTGTGGAAACACAATCAGATAATATAAGATCTAGCAAGTTCTATATTAAGGGACTGAAGGGCTTGGAATATGATATTCTGGAGGTCAAAGGAACTAGGATTAAAACCAAGAATCACCTACCCAGCAAAGCTGAGTTCAGAGGAAAAAATGGATATTTATTTAACAACCTAATCCTAAAATATGTTGTTTATAAGAAACACATTTGAAGCAGAGAGATACACACAGAGTAAAGTTAAAAGGCTAGAGCATAATGTATTGTACGTCAGCTGAAGTAAAAAAAAAAGCAGGGGTAACAATTCTGATCTTAGACAAAGCAAAAGCAAAAATAGATCTAATGGAAAGAGATAAAGAAGGAAACTACATCTTATTTAAAACAAGTAGACAATGAAGTAATATATGATATTTTACATATATATACATATATATATACATATATGTACATATATATATGCCAAGTGTTATAGCATCCAAATTCTTAGAAGTTAAGCAAGTTACAGGAAAAAAATAGACAGAAACTATAGTAGTGGTGGACCTCAACTTCCCCTTCTCAGGCCTAGATCGATCTAACCACAAAATCAACATAAAAGATGTTGAAGAGGTGAATAGAATTTTAGGAAATTAGATATGGTAGACCTTTGGAGAAAAAAAAATGAATGGGGATAGAAAGGAATATACCTTTTTCTCAGTGGTACATGGCACCTACACAAAAATTGATTGTGTACTAGGACATAAAAATCTTACAATCCAATGCAGAAATATTATATGCATCCTTTTCTGATCATGCTGCAATAAAAGTTACATGTAGGAAAGGACCATGGAAAGACAGGCTAAAAATTAATTTAAAGATAAATAATCTAATCCTAAAGAATGCATGGGTCAAACAACAAATCATAGAAACAATCAATAACCTCATCCAAGAGAATGATAATAATGAAACAATATGCCAAAACTTATGGGATGCAGCCAAAGTAGTTCTTAGGGGAAATTTTATAAATCTAAATGCTTACATGATTAAAATAGAGAAAGAGGAGATTAATAAATTAGGCATGCAACTGAAAAAGGACAAATTAAAAATCTCCAATTAAATGCCAAATTAGAAATTCTGAAAATCAAAGGAAAGATTAATAAAACTGAAATTAAGAAAATTATTGAACTAATAAATAAAGCTAAGAGCTAATTTTATGAAAAAAAAACAATAAAATAGATAAATCTTTGGTTAATTTGATTAAAAGGAAGAAAGAAGAAAACCAAATTGCCACTATCAAAAATGAAAAAGTTTGGAATGGCTAGGTGGTGCGTTGAATAGAGCACCAGCCCTTCAGGAGGACCTGAGTTCAAATCCAGCCTCAGATACTTAACACAAAACTAGCTGTGTGGCCTTGTGCAAATTATTTAATTAACCCCAGTTACCCTACCTTCCCCCCCTCCAAAAAGCAAAAAGTAAATAAAAATAAATGAAAAAGGTAAATTTGCCACCAATGGAGAAGAAATAAAAACAACAGTTAGGAGCTATTTTGGCCAAGTGTATGCCAATAAATCTGAGAGTCTAAGTGAAACGGATAAATACTTACAAAAATAGAAATTGTCCAGATTAACAGAGGAAGAAATAAAATGCTTAAATAACCCCATTTCAGAAAAAGAAATTGAACAAGTGATCAATGAACTCCCTAAGAAAAACACCAGGACCAGAAGGATTTAAAAATGAATTCTATCAAACATTTAAAGAAAAATTAATTCCAATACAATGTAAACTATTCAGAAAAAAAATAACAGAAATCATATGATTATTTCAACAGATGCAGAAAAAGCTTTTGATAAAACCCAACACGTATTCCTATTAAAAACACTAGAGAGCATAGGAATCCATGGAGTTTTCCTTAAAATGATAAGTAGCATCTATCTAAAACTACCAGCAAGCATTATATGTAATGGAAATGAACTAGAAACATTTCCAAAAAGATCAAGGGTGAAGCAAGGATAACCGTTATCACCACTATTATTCAATATGTAATATAAATGTTAGCTTTAGCAATAAAAGAAGAAAAAGAAATTGAAGGAATTAGAATAGATAATGTGTAAACAAAGCTATCACTCTTTGCAGATATGATTGTATACTTAGAGAATCCTAGAGAATCAATGAAAAAACAACTTCAATTTAATAACAGCTTTATCAAAGTTTCAGGATATAAAATAAGCCTACATAATCATTGACATTTCTATATATTACTAATGAAGCCCAGCAGCAAGAGATAGAAAGAGAAATCCCATTTAAAATAACTATAGACAATAAAAAATATTTGGGAGTCTACCTACCAAGACATACCCAGGAGCTACACGAACACAACTACAAAACACTTTTTACACAAAGTCAGATCTAAATAATTGAAAAAATATCAGTTGTTCAGGGGTAGGCTCAGCTAATATAATAAAAATGACAATTCTACTGAAATTAGTTTACTTGTTCAGTGCTATACCAATCAAACTACCAAAAATTATTTTATAGAGCTAGGAAAAATAATAACAAAATTCATCTGGAAGAATAAAAAGTCAAGAATATAAAGGAAATTAATGAAAAGAGATGCAAGGGAAGGTGGCCTAGCCATACTAGATCTAGAACTGTATTATAAAGCAGCAATCATCAAAATAATTTGGTACTGGCTAAGAAATAGAGTAGTGGGTCAGTGGAACAGTGGAACACAAAATACAGTACTCAAGGACTATAGTAATCTACTGTTTATTAAACCCAAAGACTATAGCTTTTGGAATAAGAATTCAGTATTTAACAAAATCTGTTTGGGAAAACTAGAAAATAGTATGGCAGAAACTAGGCATAGTTCAGTATTTTACACTGTATACCAAGATAAAGTCAAAATGGGTACATGATTCAGACATAAAGTATGATAAAATAAGCAAATTAGGAGATCAAGGAATAATTTACCCATCAGATCTATGGAGAAAGGAGGAATTTGTGACCAAATAGGAGAGAGAGAATATTATGAAATGCAAAATAGTAAATTTTCATTACATTAAACTAAAAAGATTGTGCACAAACAAAGCCATTGTAATGAAGATTAGAAGGGAAGCAGAAAGCTGGGAAATCACTTTTACAGCCAGGGTCTCTTAAAGCCTTCATTTCTCAACTATGGTTATAGGTGAGCAGGAGGAGGCATACAATGGTGAGTGTGGTCACAGAGGGCAGGGACCCTGCTGGCTGTAGACCCTCAGAGGAGAGCAGAGCCTCTAGTTTTGGTCCCAGGGCAGAAGGGTGAGCTGAAACTTGTAGCTGTGGGACAGATAGTAAGGAGCAAGAGTATTTAAAGTGATGGTGTTGTTGGGGGCCCTGGTTTTGGCTCAGGAACAAAGAGGAATACCTGAAGTTTGGCCCTTAGGTAGAACTCAGGAAACAACGGCACAAAAACTTTAAGTTTGAAATATTATCCCCCACACCTGAAGACTAGAGACCAACTTTAACACAAAATTAACAGACAAGAAACAAGCCACTAAAAACAAATGAGTAAACGAAATAAAAAGAATCCAACCATGGATAGCTACTAGGGTAATAGAAAAGATCTGAGTTCAAACTTAGAAGAAGATAGTGAAGCTAAAACAAATACTTGTATCTCAAAGAAAAAGCAAAATGGTCACAAGTCTAAAAAGAATTTTTGGAGTAGCTTAAAATAAACTTTAAAAGTAAAATAAGAAAAACTGAGGAAAAAATTAGGGGAAAAATAAGGGTAATGAAAAAAAAAATAAAGAAAACTATGAAAAGGAAGTATACCAATTAGGAAAAAAGGTCCAAAACCACATGGAAAGAAATAGCCCCTTAAAAATGAGAATTGGGTGAGGAGAAGCTAATAGCTTCATAAGACACCAAGAAATAAAAGAAAGCCAAAAGAATGAAAAAAGAGGAGAGAATGTGAGGCATTTAATTAGAAAAACAACTGACTGGTAGAATAGATTGAGGGGAGAGAATGTAAAAATTGTTGAACTACCTCAAAGTTATGATCACAAAAAGAATCTAGACACTATACTTTGAGAAATTATTAAGGAAAATTGCCTTGAAGTTTTAGAACAAGGGGGTAAAATAGAAAAAGAAAAAAATACACCATTCATCACATAAAAGAGATCCCAATATGAAAACTCACAAGAACATCATTGTTAAATTTTGAGGCTCACAAGTCAAAGAGAAAATGCTACAAATAACTAGGAAAAAAATCAATTTGAGGGGCGGCCAGGTAGCACAGCGAGTAAGAGCACCGGCTCCAGTGATGAGAAGACCTGGAGATCGAATCCCGGCTCAGACACTTAGCACCCACCCAGAAACACCTGGCCATGTAACCTTGAGCAAGTTACTTAACCCCAATTGCTTAGGGGCAGCCAAGTGGCTCAGTGAGTAAGAGCACCGGCTCCAGTGTCGGGATGACCTGGATCAAATCCGGGCTCAGATACTCAGCACCACACCCAGAAATAACTGGCTGTGTAACCTTGAGCAAGTTACTTAACCCTGATTGCTTAAAAAAAATCAATTTGAATACTGTAATCAAGATAACACAAGATTTAACCACTTCTATACTAAAAGACCAAAGGTTTTGAAACATTATATGCCAAAGAGCAAAGGAGCTGGACTTACAACCAAGAATAATTTACCCAGCAAGGCTGTATGTGATCCTGAATGGAAAAAAAATGGATATCTAATTAACTAAAGGACTTTCAGGTATTTGTGAAGAAAAGACCAGAAATGAATGGAAAATTTGACTTAGTAGACTCAGAATAAACACAAGAAGGTAAACATTAAGGGGCAATTATTCAGGATTTAATAAAGTCAAAATGTATACTCATATGGGAAAATGTTTTCTGTAACTCTTAAGAATGTTATCAATACTTGGGTAGTTTGAAAGAGTATACATAGCTAGAAGGTTGGGGTCTAATTGAGTGTAATGGGATGATCCTAAAAGAATAAAATTGGAAAGGGAGAGGCAAAATAAAACAACTAATTCATACAAAGGATATGTGAATGAAAACTCTGTTACAGTGGAGATAAGAGGGGATGGAAGACTGGTAGTGCTAGAACCTTATTCTCATCAGAACTGAGTTAGAGAGGGAATAACATACATATCTAGGATGGCATAAAAGTCTTCTTAACTTACAGATTTAGGTGAGGGTGAAAGAATAGGATAAGGGAAGGACTTTTATAAGGGTGTGCAGATCATGAAATAGGGCAAAGAGAGGGGATAAGGAAGGAGGTTTAGTAGTGCCAGATCTTAAACTACATTATAAGGAATTAATTATTAAAAATTACCTGGTACTGACTAAGAAATAGAAAGGTGGATCAGAGTAGATATATAATACCTAGTAGTAAAGGATTATAGTAACCTTGTATTTGACAAATGTAAAGATTTAATCTTTTGGGATAAGAATTCACTATTTTTTAAAAAAAATTATTGGGAAAACTGGAAAGCAGTCCAGCAGAAATTGGGTACAGATTAATATCCTACCCCATTTACTAAGATAAGGTCAAAATGGATACATGATCTAAAGAGATATCATAAGAAAACTAGAAGAATATGGAATACATTATCTATCAGACTTATGGATAGGAGAACAATTTTGAAGAAAGAAGAGATGGAGAGTATTGTGAGGTATAAAATGAATAATTTTGATTACATTAAATTGAAAAGGTTTTGTACAAATAAAAACAATGACACCCAAATTAGAAGGAAAGCAATAAATTGGCAAATACAGATAGCTAGCTAGCTAGCTAGAGATAGATAGATAGATAGATAGATAGATAGATAGATAGATAGATAGATA
>NW_027185791.1:3372427-3376076 GCF_028583685.1 Petaurus breviceps papuanus
ATAGATAGATAGATAGATAGATAGATAGATAGATAGATAGATAGATAACTTCTTAGGTAAAAGCTTCACATCTCAAATATAAAGAGAATTTTCTCAAATATGTAAGAATATGAGTCATTCCCCAATTGATAAATGGTCAAAGAATATGAATAGGCCATTTTCAGACAAAGAAATCAAATACATACATTTATATACATAATCATATGAAAAAATACTCTGAATAATGGTTAAAAGAAATGCCAATTTAAAAATTTTGAGATATCATCTCATACCTATCAGATTGACTAAAATAATAGAAGGGGAAAATGACAAATTTTAGAGGGGATATGGAAAAACTTGGACATTTTAATATACTGTTGATGGAACTGTGAACTGATCCAATCATTTTGGAGAGCAACCTGGAACTGTGTATGCCCTTTGACCCCCCAAAATGCCACTACTAGGTTTAATTCCCAAAGTGATTAGGGAAAAAGGAAAAGGACCCATATGTTCTAAAATATTTATAGTAGTGCTCTTTTTTATGATAAAGAACTGGAAACCAAGGGGATGCCCATTAATTGGGGAATAGCTAAAAGAGGTATATAATTGTGATAGAATACTATGTTTTAAGAAAGGATGAGCTAGTTCAGGGGTGGGGAACCTGCAGCCTCAAGGCTACATGTGGCCCTCTAGGTCCTTAAGTGCAGCCCTTTGATTGAATCCAAACTTCAGAGAATAAATCTCCTTAATAAAAGGATTTGTTCCATAAAACTTGGACTCAGTCAAAAGGTTACACCCAAGGCCCTAGAAGGCCACATGTGGCTTACAGGCTACAGGTTCCCCATCCCTGACCTAGTTGATTTTAGAAAAAACATGGAAAGATTTACGTGAAATAATGAAAAATGAACCAAGAGAACATTGTATATGGTAACAATATTGTTCTAAGTATAATTGTTATTCAGAGTATTATAAATCATAAATACTAAAACCAACTACAAAGGACTTAGGAAGGAAGATACATCTACCTCCAAAGAAAGAAGTATGCATAGTATGATTTACAAATCAGTGTCAAATGGTGTACTTCTCTAGTGAAGGATGGGGAGGGAGGGAGACAGTTCAGAATTTAAAATGTAACAAAATAAATAGATTAAATAATTTCAAAAAAGATTTTATTTTACTGCCTTACTCAGTTTATACGTTTTACATATATACCCTTACTCCATCTGATGAATTTCTTCATCAAGCTAGCATACCTTGGACTAATCTTTAATTTAAATAGCACAATGTTGTTAACTGAATCTCATCTGTTTAAAGCCCCAACTATGCCCCACTAAAGCATATTGAAGCATATCCTGTAGCCTTCCCAGGCCAGAAACTGACAAACTACCTGGTATTTCTCAAATATATGTTGTCAAAGGATATGGTGATGTCTGTGATAGTAACAGTATAATTCTAATTTTTCAGGATTATGAAATCCAATCTTAAAGGCCTCTCCTAGTACTGGAACTGTCAAATTTACCTGCTTCTCAATTCTTTCAGTCACGTTTATGACTTTAATTCCTCTATTTAAAATGACATTGTATTGTTGGGTTATTACCCCCACTCAGTTGAGGACTATGGTGTCAGAGGACATTTGGGAACATTCCATTTCGTGCAACACTTGTCCCCAGAGCCAAACCTCTCAACTTCATTTAATGGGATACAGTCCTGTCTGGCTGTATGAATGAATTGCCAGTCCATTAACTGGGTAAAGGACCCCTCCTTCACACAAATATTTGAAGATACATCTGTTGATCAATAGCACCCATTCAAATTAACAACAGTATTTGACAGAGCCAAAATCATCCCAACTTCCTGTTTCAATTTCATCAATTGATTAACCCATGGCAAGGTTGTGTGTGTTTGTATTGGGAGGGAGGAGGGTCATGATTAGAGTGAAGCCATTCAGGTGGGTCTCCACATGGAATTTTGGATCTTATTGCCTCTGAGATAGGCTGGGCATAGGGTGTAGCTGTCTGTGGGGGAAGAGGGATGGTGCTGCATAAATTCAGTAAACCAAATTCAATTTATTTAAAAACTTCCCTCTCGTATTTATAGCAATTCTTTTAGCAGTGGAAAAAAATTGGAAATTGAGGGAATGTCCATCAATCGAGAAATAGATGAACAAATTGTTGTATATGATTGTGCTATAATAAATGATGAGCAAGATGCTCTCAGAAAAAACTGGAAAGATTTACAGGAACTGACACAAGGAGAAATGGGTAGAACCAGGAGAACATTGTATATAGTAACAGCAATATTGCGTGATGATTACCTGTGAATGACTTCACTATTCTCAGCAATACGATGACCCAAGACAATTTTGAAAGACTTGTAATAGAAAATGCTATCCAACTCTACAGAAAGAATTGATGAAGTCTGAATGCAGATCAAAGCATACTTTTTCTTTATTTTTCTTGGGTTTTTTGGTTTGTGTTTTCTTTCACAACATGACTAATGTGGAAATATGTTTTGCATGACTGCACATGTATAACCTATATCAAATTGCATGTGTTTTCAATGAAAGGCGAGGGAAAGGATGGAAGGAGAGAATTTGGAACTCGAAATTTAAAAAAAAACGAATGCTAAAATATTTTACGTATAATTGGGGGAAAATAAAATATTAAAATTTTGAAAAAGAATTTTCATCCTCCCCAACAGGGAGCCAGCTACAATGGGAATTCATCTTTGTGAGACCAGTTGCAAATAACTCCTGATCTTATCCAACTAAAAAGGCATGAAGAGCATTCCCTATGTGGAGGCTGAAAAAAATTTGGTTGACTGTAAAAGTCCATCCTCAGAGAGTTCCCCCAGGCTATGCTTCATTCGACCAGGCCCTCTATGGTTTTAGTAGCAAGCTAAATCCCAGAGTTGGAATCCATGGGAATGGAAACCATCCTCTGACTGGATAAGTCAGTCCACAGCCCTATCTTCAGGGGTCCCCTCACTTGTATAGTCCTTACCAATTCAGCTAGTTGGCCTTTGGCTTTCATCACATAGTCCCTGAAAGTCAATACTTTCATTGCAAAGTCTCCAACTGTTGAATGTGCTTGTCCAGTTTCCTTTCAGTTTTATTATGCTGGCAATCCAACTTATGTAGAACAGTCAATAACCAGGAAATGTGTGAAATGCTCACAAGTCATTGAACAGTTAACAAGGGAGGTTGACTTTGCTCTAACTCAACAAGGTGTAGTGCCAATGCAATATTTACAGCACCTACAGTGACTATGAATACGCCAGCATAATTCTGAATCACAAAATACAACAAACTCTCCATATATAAGACAGAAGCAAAACATTTATTCAGACACCAGAAAGTCAAATCCCCAACACAAGGAAACCGAATCCATCATAGCAACAAAGAAGTTACTTAATAGTATAGATGGGAACCACACCATCCTTTAGCCTTCCCACAAATACTCACAAGCCTAGGTGTCTACTTGCCTGCTGTCCTCTCTCTTCCACCATCTAGCTGCTCTGACTCCCACCTTCCTGTGGACTCTGTTCCAACCTTCAGTAAACTCCTCCCACCACAGGAGGGATTCATATGATTATATTCAGCCTGTCAGGTGGCAGGGAAGATCTTCAAATTCCCTTAGGGCTATTAAGGGGCAGGGAAGATCTTCAAATT
>NW_027185791.1:3376086-3389762 GCF_028583685.1 Petaurus breviceps papuanus
TTCAAATTCCCTTAGGGCTATTAAGGGGCAGGGAAGATCTTCAAATTTCCATTACCATTGCACAAGGATATGTAACAAGGGTCCAGTGATACTAAGTTTTTCCATATCCAACCTCCTCTTCCCTCCCTGTAAGTGAGTGATCAAATTTGTTGTCAGGGAAGGATATGGTGATAGAGATTGTCACTCATGTGGTACTCAGAAGTCCACCAAGTTAAGGGGCCCTGACTGCCTGTTCCTGGGACTTCAGGTCTTCAGGTCTCCAGGAAGCTATATTGGAAAAAAAATCAAGGATAATTAGATCTTGGGGAAAATTTTGTCTCTTTTTAAAGAATGTTATTCCCTAAGGATTAGGGAAGAAAGAGAGTTCTCAGACTCTCCATGCTTTGGGAAATACTGGTAAATATTAGTCCTATCACAATGGTGCATACATACAAATATAGAATTTTGGAGAAGTTTTCTAGTCTTTATTAACTGTTTGATGGCATACATAAACAGGTGGAAAATGGCACTAATTATCTCTATTTGATAGTTGAGGAAATTTATGCAGTTACTTGATGAACTTTGCAAAGTAAGAGCCAGAATGGAACCCCTTATATATTGATCCTTGTTAAATACTTCTTACCTCACAGCTCATTGTCAAGGGTGCTAAAATGGGAATTAGTTCCTAAGGAAATCATGGGATCCTATAAATAATATAGTAAAATGTTTCTTAGAAATCTTTTAAAAGCAAACAAAAAATTCATTTTAGAACAATGGCCTATAGTTTAACTAAGAAGATGGGGGAAAGGACTACATGACATCTTTAAGAGGTCAGAAGTTATTAGTTATTAAGCCTTGGTCCAAATACTAAAGAGGTCCCAAAGACCATGAAACACCATTTGTCACACCATTTGCCCATTTTGTTAGGGACAATACATCTCTACCTGAGACTCAGTGGAATCCTTTCAGGATTCAGAGATGGAAATGGAATATGTAGAGATGGAAATGAACAGATATTAGGGTCTTGTCCTTGGTTCTCATCAGGTGACTTACTATTACCAACAATAACACATCACATTTATATCACTCATAGTACACTTTGTAGTTCTTCTTAGCTCCTCCAATCCTTATGGCAACACTATGAGGTAGATATTGAAGAAACCCTATAATGGAAGACTGACCAATGGTAGCTTATTCCTTGGAGCATACATAGTATGCTCTGCCTGCTAAAATCCAAATAGAAGCTTGGTGAACTACTTTCTAGAAGTTCATGATGGTGAATAATGGAGGGGCCATGCTCCCTAATTCGGACCATACATATGTAGTCTGTGATTATTTCATATAGGCTTACTACGTGGTGACAAAAGGTTTTTTAATTGTCAGCTGAGCTGGAATTGAGTGTGCACACAAAAGGCATGGACAGATGAAAAACTTCTCTCTTGTCTGGTGGCAAGTGAAGCAAAAGCTGGAATTGTTCAAACAATGAGGGAGGTAGCAAGCACTGCTCATGGTTGCCTTACCTCCCTTTCCAGCTTCCAAGTGGTCATGAATGCATGGGAATAATATTTTTCTATATCTGTTTTATTTCTTTTCCCTCTAACCTGAGAGAGACAGAGTTGCCATGTGAGCTTCCATAGACCAGGGAATCCATTAGAGGTCCAGCAATGTGAGTCTGTGGCCAAGTCTGTGGAGGCCACAGTAGCCCACTCAGCAGCTCAACCCAGCTCTGAGGAGCAACCTGCTTAAACAAATTTAGGGGTGAATTGGCCTGGCAACTGAGACATGTCATGCAGGCAAGGGAGTGACTTGTCCATTACTAGTGGGATGGAAACCTCATAGGTTTGATTTTGAGTTTGCTCTTGCCAACTGGAGACTGAGGTATAGAGGCAGAGAAGTGCTGGGAAAAATTTAACAACCAGATTTCCAGGGAGGGGGAATGTCAGTAGGACATATTTTGAAGTTTAAGATTTCTTATTAACATGTTCTCCATTACTTTCTTAAGTCTAGATAATCAACAGAACCATCACCCTTATTTGTGGCATTTACTGATTTCTGAGGTATAAATTCTCAACTTGAACATTTAACAATCAACTCTGGAGCCAGTTTGAGCAGGTTCTAGCACAGCCCAGTATAGATGAAAGACTGTGCCCCAGTTTGGGTGATGTTTTTGTACTTCAGTTCTTGCTATGTGTGTCCCTTTGTAAAAGCTAATTGATATTAGTTGGTTAAATTTCTAAAGAGGAACTAATGACTAGTTTAGATGGTATTGAGGAAATGCTACTTAGTGATTGGTATTAGGAAAATATTAATTGCCAACAATATAGGCAGGGAAACTATACCATACAGGAGTTCAAGCATGATAGAAGTAGAACTCCTTAGGACTTTGCCTAGACTATTTAAAGAGAAGTAGTTGAGTTCTGGGGACTAGACCCACCAATGGAAGTAGGAGTGTGTATGAGCTACAAACCCAATATAAACATTAACTTGAGGAGGTTGCCTGTTGTCATAAAGAACACAGCTGAGATCCTAACATAGATCTCTTCTGATTCTGAATTTAGTACTTACTCTCCTGGTCTATTATCCAGAAGTAATTTTAAAATCATAATTTTCACTTTTAAAGACTGGACAGATTAGTATGTCAGCATAACAAACTGTGTGACCTTGAGTAAGTCATTTCTTGTCTCTGGACTTCAGTTTTCTTATCTGTAAATACTATGATACTATGATTTTAGTTAATCAGAGCCTGACATTGAGAACTGGGGCTTACTGACTTTAACTGAATTTTCTTCTGGTGATGAACTGGCTTGGCACCCAGAAGAAAATCATTTACTTGGCACAGGTAACGGTTGATAACCTACAGATGCATATCTTATATTGCATATAAGATATGTATCTATAATTCATTAAATATATGAGATATGTATCAATGTATCATGTAAATATATTTAAATATATTATGTATTTCAGTGTGAATGATTTTCACCCCAAGGAATTTGAGTTATTAAAATAATACCCAGATAAGGTTTTGGACCATATACTCAAGTGAATTTTTTTTCCTGTTTTATAAGCAATTGGGGTTAAGTAACTTGCTCAAGTTTACATGGCCAGTTATTTCTGGGTGTGGTGCTAAGTATCTGAGCCCAGATTCGTTTCCCAGGTCATCCTGACACTGGGGCTGGTGCTCTTACTCACTGAACCACCTGGCCACCCCTGTGAATTTTTTAAATAGAAAAAAAATTATATTCATGTATTTGATCATTTATTAAACCTTAGAGTAAAATTACCTTTTACTGCTCCCTTATTTCCAGGCCAAGAAGAGGGAGAGAGAGAAAGAGAGACAGACAAGAAGACAGAGACAGAGTGGCAGAGAGAGACAGAGAGAGGGGGCCAAGGGCAGAGACATTCACAGAGAGCTGAAATTTCAATGTTATTTATCTTACACATTTGTTTGACTCCCTTGAGAAGAATTGTCTCATATGATTTGAAGCCTAGTAATTCCTTTGGAATGACGTCTGTGCTATAATTATAGCAAGAACACAGGCTCAGGAGAGTGAAAGTTAATGTACTAGGTTTCTGACACTGTTGTTTTATTAAACTGCTGCTCTTTAAAAGAAGTACCTGTGGCTATAGAGTCCCTGTTCACCAAGGGGGGGAGACTTTCTTCCCTTTGGGGTGAAGAGATAATGTAAAATGCCTTTCCCTGTTAAATGCATATTAACAAAGCTAATAGTGTCCTTATAGGGTAGGCAAAAAGAAGTTGCACAGTGAAGGTTCAGTTTTCCAGCACATTTCTCCCCATGTAACATTGCTCCCAATAGTTCAGTCAAACACAGGAATTTGCCCCAGGATCACAATGAGAAAAACGAATTGTAATTTTTTTTTAAACCACACTGCAAAAGGCCACAATTATTATAAAGGCCAAGAAAATACTTGTGCCAAGTACAAACTGAGCATACTCAGTTTGTGAGTGCATGTGCACAGAAGTAGTTTGGAGGGGATTCATAGAATCATGCATCTGGAAAGTTCTTTAGAGTTTTATCTGTGTGACCCATTTAACTCTTTTTACTTCAGTTTCCTCATCTGTAAAATGAGCTGGAGAAGGAAATGGCAAACCACTCCAGTATCTTTGTTAAGAAAACCCCAAAATGGGATCATGAAGAGTCTGACACAACTAATAAAAAACATATCTGGTGCCTAAGGGGGAAAAAAAAACATATTGGTGTCAATTCAACTCCACAAGCCTTTAGTTATATATACTCTATTCTATTTTAAGCATTGTAGTAGGTATTGAAATATAACTTTTTTAAAGCAATGATCCCTGATCAAAAAGAGTTTAAAGTCTATTAAGGATTAGATAAGCAACTACAAAGTAATTTGAAAATAGTGAGTATTAATAGTTAGGAGTGGGGGAGGATTATCAAACATTTTGTGTAAGAGCTAGCACCCCGTCTAAACCATAAAAGAAGGTGAATACTCCAAGAAGCAGAGATAAGGAGATAGTGCATTCCAGGCTAGAGGGATGTTGTTTAAAGGCATGGAAATAGAAGATGGAATGTCAAGTTTTAAGAATAGTTAATAGGTCAATTTGAAAGCAATATAAAATTTGTGAAGGATAATAAATGAAGTAAGTCTATAAAGCTAGATTAAAGCTACACTGTGAAGGATTTTAAATGCCAAATTGACAAATTAGTGTCTTATCCTAAATACAATTAAATAGTCACTGAAGGCTTTTGAGAAGAGGAGTGTGATGGTTAGAACTGTCCCTTATGAAGATCATTTTGGCATGCTCATGGAGGATGTTTTGGAGAAAGCAGAGACTGGAAACCAGGAGGCCAGTTAGGAAGCAATTGCAATAATCCAAGTGTAGTGGATTGAGTCTGTTTCAAGCTGGTCCCCTGTAATGGTAATGGTAATTTGAAGATCTTCCCTGCCCCTTAATAGTCCTAAAGGAATTTGAAGATCTTCCCTGACACCCACTAGACTGAATGTGATCACATTTCTGGTGTTGGGATTCAGCTTTCTAGTGTTTGAATAAATGTTTTGCTTCTGTCTTCTCTATGGAGAGTGTTATATTTTGCAATTCAGAATTATGCCAGCATACTCTTAGTCACTGTCGGTGCTGTGAATATTGAGTTGGCACTACATCCCCCTGTATTTTAGGTCCAGTATTGGAATGAAATGAGCAACTCATAGGTCAGTCAGCATTTGATAAAATGAGCTTTAAAGGATATTAACGGAAATACAGCTTTCAGTTTGGGTAGATACAACTTTTCTCCTCTCCACACAGAAGTGCATCTGGTCCACAGCAGGATGGTGACTCAAATGACCTTGGGAGTACATGAAATTAGAAGGACCTTGACTCCATGTGGGTGGGCCAAAAAATGTTCTTAGATTACTGGGAGGAAGCCAGATGAGCCAGGCTGGAGGCCACTAGGAAATGGCATTTAACAGATTTAACTTGATCTTTAGTCCCTTTAGTCAATCAAGTATTGTGATAGCTTCCTTGTATTTTAGGTAACAAAATAGCCCAATCTACATGAAAATAGGAGGCTGGGTGGAGGAAGGTGAGTAACCTTAGTGTAGTGCACACCATTACTTGACGGCAAAGTACTAAAGGTCATCTAGACAATCTTTCCCCATTTAAATTACTTTTGGGCTGTTATTGGACAGCCCTAATCTTGGGGATACAAAGAATGTTTCATATATAGGAAAACAAAAAGGAGAGCAAGAGCAAAACAAACCAAAAAATGAATGGTCCCTGTAGGGGTGACCAGATGTGAGAGAGAATGAAGATAGGAAACCCTAAGCTTCATTTTGCCACTTTGGAAGGCCCAAGTCCCAGGTCGCAATGGTACGATCTCTGTGGCGGGTGATGCCAAGTGTCGGCAGTTCACAGTCATCCTCTTGATGTAATTTGGCAATAATAGACAGAACCAGCACCAGGAATATTTGGGCCACACTACAGAAGATAATAACTCTGACAGTCAATAATTCTTTATCACAGGTCAGAGTCATCTGTACTAAGGTGGCTGAGAAGTCTGATCCTCTTGTATGTAGTCTATGCCGAAGTTGAAATCATCATCAGCCTCAATGTTCCTTGACCTGAAATCTGGATATCTTTCTCCCTTTAGAGGTCTCTGGACTTCAACACCATGACCACTTTAGAGATCTCTGCTGAGGAGATGCCAACTTATTTCATAGGAGTTTCTCCCTCGTTATCATCCAGGAACTCAGTATTCCAGTAAATCAGCAAGAGGATCCTGCTTTTTCCCAGGAAATATACATTTACCATGATTATGTAGCAGCACAATTCCCCCATATTGTTGGAAAGCAAAGTACATCCAAATAATACTACTCCCATGTCCCCCAAGACCTTTCCTCATACTATCCCAGAAAAAAAGACAATCTGTCAATTGAAGGGTACCTGAACTGTTTCCTCAGGTGCCTTTTGAGGGGAGGGGCAACAAGCATTTATTAAGCGCTTACTATGTGCCAGGCAGTATGACAAGCACTGGGGATACAAATAGAAACAAAAGTAAAAGTATTGCTCACAATAACTGACATAGAGGTTATAGAAAAGACCTGCATAGACAGTCCCTCTCAAGTGTTCATGATGCCCCTTCTTTTGAACATCTGCCTTCTACAACTTCTCCTTGGAACCTAGGATGCTCTGATGAATACATTGGGGGCTCCCCTGTTATAATAGCATCTTAAATTCTGGTGTCCAGCAGCCCTTTATATCTAAGTGGATTAGATCTTTTGTTGTTAAATAGTTTCTGTCATGTCTGACTCTTTAGGTCCCCATCTGGGCTGTTCTTGGCAAAGATACTGGAGTGGTTTGTCATTGCCTTCTCATTTTATAGATGGGGAAACTGAGGCAAGCAGAGTTAGGTGATTGACCCAGGGTCAACACAGCTAGTAAATGTCTGAGGCCAGATTTGCACTCAGGTCCTCTTGACTCCAGGGCAGGCACTGTATCTCCTATGCCCCCTAAGGTTGACTGAAACAGAAAAACTTAGGCAATCTGAAGGGTCTTTCTTGTCCTGGTGCTGGATAATCTGTTCCAGTATTACTGACAATTCCATAGGTTTGCTATTGGTATCTTCCTTACCAACTTTATATTTCCCTTTTAACTCCTTATATGAGACACTGCTGTCACTGTCTGCCTTTAGGTCTATGTTTATTTCTATATAGCAAGAGCTGTTAATTATTTTTGTGTTATGGATCCCTCAGGCTTTCTGTTGAGGCCTTTTCAGACCAATGTTTTTAACTGCATAAAATAAAATACATAGGATTTCAAAGGAAGTCAATTCTATTGAAATGTAGTTATCAAAATATTTTAAAGAAAAACAAGCTATAAAGAGTGATTTGTAGTTATATCCAGGTTCCTATTTATGTCTTGATAGGTGAATTCATCTCAGTAGAGAACTTTGTCTCCTACATATTTAACAGGAATAACATTTGCTGAGAGTTCCCTCTAATCCTCTTCTTATCTCACATCATCTAGATGCCTTTTACCACTATTTCCTCCTTCAGCACAATTTCACAGGGACAGGTGGCCCTTCTCTTTGCTAAGGCAAACCCCTATACTTGCATAAGTACCCCATTACATCCTGCCTTCTCCAGCAGATTGTCCCCTCTATGTTCCTGTTCTCTCTAATCTTTACTCTCTCTTTGTCTATTGGAAGTTTTCCTACTTTTAACAAACTCCCTTGGCTCCTCCATCTTCAAAAACACTCTTACTTGATCCATCCATCCCCCACCTACCTATTATCTAGAGCTCTCTTCAATTTTGCAGCTAAACTTCATGAGAATGTCTCCACTTCCATTCCTCTCATTCTCCTCTTCTTTTCAGTCTGGTTTCTGACATTATCATTCAGTTGAAAGTATATTTTCCAAAGTAATCAGTGATATCTTGATTGCCAAATCTTTTTCTAATCCTTATACTCTTTGACTTCTCTGCGGCCTTTGTATTGTGGATCCCCCTTTACTCCTGGATCCTCTTCTTTCTCTAGGTTTTCATAACAATATTCTCTTATAGTTCTCCTCTGACCAATCTTTCTCTGTCTCCTCTGCTGAATCTTCATCCAGGTCACACCAGCTAATCAATAATGTTCCCCAAGGCTGTCCTGGGCCCTCTTGTCTTCTTCCTATATACTACCACAATCGGTGATCTCATCAGTTCCCATGGTTTCAATGATCATCTCTATACTGACGTGTTTCTACTTACCCAACATTGATCTCTCTATTTACCTCCCACCTTTCATCTCCAATTGCCCATCCTGTAGGCATCTTAAGCTCAACAGATCCCAAACTGAATTTGTTATATCTGCTCTGCCCCAATCCATCCTCTCTTCCCCAATTTCCTATTCCTATTAGCACCACCATTGTCCCAGTCACCCATGATGGTTTTATTCTACACTCCTCCCTTTCTGTCATTCCCCAAATCCAATCTGTTGTTAAGTCCTGTTGATTCTGCCTTAGTAATATCTCTTATACATGTTCTTTTTTTCTCCTTTGACCAGTGTCAAAGGGCAGGGACTGTCTTTGCCTTTTTTGTATCCCCAGAGCTTGCTGACTTGACTTTTTACCTGTGTGTTTTCAGTCTGTTTTTTTTTCAAGAAAGAAAGAAAGAAAAAGAGAAGAAAGTAAAGAGAGGGAGGGAGGGAAGGAGGCAAAACATCATCCCTGCCCTCAAGGAGCATATATTTGAATAGAATGCACAATAGGTTAAGAACATACACAATATATAGGGTGTAAATAGGAGTTAATCTCGGAGAGAAATCACTAGTATTGGGTTGGGAGAGCGCAATCAGGAAAGGCCTCTGGAAGAAAGAGGAACTTGACTTGTATCTTGAAGGAAGCCAGGAAATCCAAGAATTCAGGAGGTTGAGGTAAGGAGAGAGAATATTTCAGGCATGGAGGAATAGCCATTGAAAATGTTCAGGGTCAGGTAATAGAATACCTTGTGTGAGGAACATCAAGAAGTCCAGTGTACCTGGTTCATAGACAGAAGTGAAACATAAGGAGATTAGAAAAGTAATAAGGGTTAGGTTATGAAGAATCTTTCAGCCAAAAAATAAAAAGGATTTTATATTTGATTCTAGGGGTAATAGGGAAAACTGGAATTAATGATTGATAGCGTGGCATGGTCAGTCCTGTGCTAAAGTAGAAGAAAGACCACTTTAGTAGCTGAATGGAGAGACGGGCTAGAATAGGTAGAGATGAGTTATGGAGAACAAATCAGAATGTTAATGCAATAATGTAGATGTCAAGTCAGGAGGGTCTATACAGTAGCAGCTGTGTTAGTACAAAGAAGGGATAGAAACAAATTGTGAAGGTAGAAACTACTAGATTTGGCAGCAAATTGGTTATATAGGGTGAGTGTGCATTTAGTCTAAGATGTCACTGAGGTTGCCAGACTATGTGAGGATGGTGGTGGCCCAGTAGTAATAAGGAACTTTGGAAAAGGCTAACATTTAGGGGAAAAGATAATGAGCTCTGTTTCAGTTATTTTGAATTTGATATGTTTATACCAATGTTTCCCAAATTTTTGGTCTTAGGACCCTTTTATACTCTTAAAAATTATTGAGGACCTTATGGCGGCTAGGTGGCACAGTGAATAGAGCACAGTTCCTGATAGTCGGGACGACCTGAGTTCAAATCTGACCTCAGACACTTGACACTTACTAGCTGTGTGACCTTGGGCAAGTCACTTAACCCCAAGTGCCTTCCCTTCCCCCCTCCAAAAAAATTATTGAGGACCCTAAAAGAGTATTGTTTTGTGGGTTATAAATAATGTTTATTGTGTTAGAAATAAAAACTGATACAATTTTAAAATATCAATCATTAAAAGTAACAATAATATGTTTGTTATATGTTAAAAACAAATAAGATATTTTATATAAATAACTATATTTTCCAAAACAAAAATAAATGTGAAAAGAATGGCATTGTTTTCTATATTTTTGCAAATCTCTTATGACTTCTTTAATAAAAGACAGCTGGATTCTCATATGAAGACAATCTGGTCTCATACAGATATGTAGTTGGGAAAAAGGAGTAGTTATAGTATTATAACATACATAGTATTATAGGAAAATAACATTTTAGTATTATCATGAAAATAGTTTTGACCTCAAGTGTGCCCCTGAAAGGATCTTAAGAGCCCCAGGAATCCATAGACTATCCTTTGAATAATCCTTCAATGAGAATGGGAGTCAAACTACAGAAGATTTAGAAGAAAGTAAGAGGAAAGAAAGTGAAGGCACCAATTTTAGATGACTTTCTCAAGGAGTTTATCAACAAAAAAGAGGAAAAAGATAAGATAATGACTTGCAGGGAAAGTAGGATCAAATTGAGGGCTTTTTGTGTTTTTTGTTTATAGGACATCTAGTTTCTAATGTCCCAGAAACAGTTAGAGATGGGTAACTGTAGCTCATCAGAGACTCTAGGGCTGTATCAATAGATTTGAGAATCATCTCCATAGACAGAAGACTTGAGATCACCAATAGGTAGATAGGTAGGATAGAATGAGACAAGAAAAGAATGCCCAGGACAGTCTTGGGGGAAATCCATTGTCAGTGGCAGTGACCTGGAGGAAGATCCAGTAAGTAAAGGAGAATGAGGAGTACTCAAGAAGGTAGAAAGAAAACCAGGAGAGAGTAGTGTCACAAAAGGAAAAGACTATCCAGCAGAAGAGGGTGATCAACAATGCCAAAGGTTGCAAAGGGGTCAGGAAAGATGGAGACTGAGAGCAGGCCATTGGATTTGGCCATTAATAGATCAATAACAACTTTGGAAGGAGGAATTTCATTGAATGATGAGGATGGGAGGCAGACTACAGAGGGTTTAGAAGAAAGGAAGAGGAAAGGAAGTGAAGGCACTGATTTTAGATGTCTTTTTTTTTTCAAGGAGTTTATCAATGACAGAGAGGAGAAATGATAGATGATGATTGGCAGGGAAAGTAGGATCAAATTGAGGGTTTTGTTTATTTTTAAGAATGGAGGAGACACAAATATGTTCGTGCATAGCAGGGAAATAGTCAGTAGAAAGATTAGGAAGAGAGTATGGATTATAGAGAGGTCAATTTGCTGGAGAAAATGGTATTAAGTGGGATGGAGTATCTATAGAGGGGTCTGCTCTGGCAAGAAGAAAGGACATCTTTTTGTTTGAGATGGGTGAAGGAGAAAAATTTTAAGCAATGTGGGATGAGAAGGAAGGGAAAGGAGGAAGTGCTCAGTGAACGGACTCCAATTTTTTAGTCAAGAGGAAAAGTCTTTTGCGGGGAGAGTTGGGGCAGGGATACCATCGGAGACTTTACTCTGCGTTGGGTAATCTGGGCTCCACTGAGTATTAACATACTTAATTACAGCATCTTAGCCAGAAGCTCATCCTCAGTCTTTTGAAGTCATGATTATTTACTTTTTTTGTCAGAGTTTTGAGGTCTTCCAGAGCTTTTTGTCCTTACATTGTTGCCTTCATCCCTAAATTGTTCAGGATGAAAGACTTTTCAGATCTATTCATACTGAAAATTTGGACTTTAACCCTTTGCACCTTAAGTGTCCAAACTTAACTGAATAATCACATTGATGGGTCTTATGGCCATTGCTAGTACATTCAAGAGTTGTTAGGTTTCTATCTGTGTGACCTCTTCTGTTTATGTAGTGTGCCTCTATGGTCTCATGAATTCTCTTAGCAAGTTAGCTAGCTGAAGGAGCAAGATGCCATGAGTGTGAAACAAGAATCAGTGGGTACCAGGCAGTTCAAATCAGTGCTATTCTGAGGCCCCAGTACAGGCATCCCAGGACCCTTTGCACAAGAACCCCTAACAACAGTGGTTCTCAGACCACTCACCATTCCTGTTTTCCATCTCATCCCTTACATTAATTGTCCAAGAAAAAAACCAGAAAGGACATGCCTTTCTTGCCACCACCAACTGCCAATCAGTTGCCACTGATAAACAAGTAAACACCAAAACCCCACATAACAGTGCTCCATTGCCACCCCTATCAACACCAATCACTGACCAACTTCTATCAAAGGAACAAGCAAGCCAGCTTAATAGCAGAAGACTCTGAGGGTTAGGCAGGAGATGGCATGTACACGTCTCTACCTGGAACCATTTACCCCCAGACTCAGCTGGTGAAAACCCAGGCCTCTCTGTCCAAGAGGCCCAGGACTAGCAGCATCTCAAGAACATCCATTCTGCTTAGAGTCTGGCTCCAGCAGTCATCCTTCTGGGGAGTAAACCTTGTGGAAATTCAGACTGGCATCTGCTTCTGCCCATGCTGTGGCATCTGCCTCCTCAGTAGTCACTGATATTAAAGACCCAGGGAAGGAAAGGCTTGGCACTAAAATCCTTGGTATTGTCACATGGTTCAACATCAGAAACAGACATGGTTTTAGGGCACAGTGAATAGAACATTGGTCCTGAAGTCAGGAGGACCTGAGTTCAAATCCGGTCTCAGACACAACACTTGACCTTGGGTAAGTCACAACCCCAATTGCCCTGCCTTCCCCCTCCAAAAAGCAAAAAAAAAAAGAAACAGAAATGGTTTTGTTGTAAAAAAAAAAGTAATACTAAAGTAGATGCCTTATAATCTGGACGTTTCCATCTGACTTGGAGAGCAAACCTATGTATATTTTCTCGCTGGGTTAGAATGTAAGCTTGTTAAGGGTAGCAACTGTCTCCCTTTGCTACTTGTATCTCCTGAACTTAGCACAGAGCTTTGTAAATAGTGCACTCTTAATAAGCACTTTTCTATTTATTCTATCTTGTTCTGGGAAAGGGAAACAGCTGTATCGTTTCACTCTCAGCATTTTCTTCCCTCTTGTTTGCTGTCATTGCGGGGTTTAACATGGAACCCTGAAGTAATGTACAAAGGTCACATTGGTTTATACAGTCGAAGTCAACTTTGTGTCATCTTTACATTATACAGATGAGGTACAGATTAGAGGCTTTCATTTATATCTAAGGAGATGTTGAGCATACGAAATGTGAAATCTTCATGTGGAGGCAGAATTAAGGGAAAATGAGAAGATTGATGAGAGACCAAAACAATATATGTTCTCACTGAAGCTTGATGGAGATATTAGAAAAATAGTAAAAATGCTTAATGTTGTATCAGCTGACATAACAATTGTTTCCGGAGACTCAGACTTCTGAATTCTCACATAAAACACCAGGGAATTTCAACAAGGCAAAAGAATGCATGGGGTAGGGAAGAGAGGGGAGAAGAAAGACAAACATTAAGTATGACTAAATTTGACTTCTTCAGACCTTTCTAAAGTGGAGATACTATTGAAAGTCATAGCAGAGGGAGCCAAATGAAAGAGAACATGTTTCTAATTTTGAAACTGATACTTAAACTTGTAGAAAGAACTCTCCTGAGCACAAAAATTTAATGTGTTCTTCTCAACACTGTATGTTACCTTTCAAACATAATTCAAAAGTTGTTATGGAGGTACTTGTGGATGAAATTTAGAAAAACTTTACTGTACTTAAAAATAATAACTGAACACAAAAAAGACTGTTTCCTTTATAGGGAAGAAAGGTCTTCACGATAATTTTAAAAACCTTTTCAGCTAGCATTAATGCTACTATAACTATTACCACTACAACTACTACAACCATCATTACTACTATTTCTACTACTACTACTACTACTACTACTACTACTACTACTACTACTACT
>NW_027185791.1:3389772-3416096 GCF_028583685.1 Petaurus breviceps papuanus
CTACTACTACTACTACTACTACTACTACTACTACTACTACTACTACTCTAGCATGTTGTTTCTACCTAAATGATCTAAGACGTTAGTATCTTACTTTAGTATACTTACTTTCTCACTCCCAAGTCTAGTCATCACACACACACACACACACACACACACAAATAAATACATGCACACACCCACACAGAGCTGATCTCATAGAGAGATATCTAGCAATTCTCAGATGCTACTGTAACAGGAGAATGGTTTGAGATAGCCACCTTCTAGCAGCACATGTGCCCTGGCCCTTTCTAGTGAACTCCTTGATAAAAGAAAGACATAGGCAACCGAAGATAATTGTTGACTGAGCAAGGAAGACTCAATAGACAACTTCTGCTCTAGAAGAAACCCTTCCTATTTATTTAACAGTTCTCCCCTAGACTTTTTTTTTGCATTTTGGAAGGGGGAGGGCAGGGCAATTAGGGTTAAATGACTTGCCCAAGGTCACATGGCTACTAAGTGTTAAGTGTCTGAGGCCAGATTTGAACTCAGGTCCTCCTGACTCCAGGGCTGGTGCTCTATTCACTGTACCACCTAGTCACCCCTCCCCTAGACTTTTGCTTAGGTACATAGCTATTCATATCATTCTGGTGAGCAGGATGTTACCAACTACAGTCCTTGCAGCAAGAGGGTGGAACACTCATCTTGCCATTTGACCTGATGCTATGTCCTCTAAATCTTAGTCATTGCCACCTGATATGCTATCATAACCTAAGGACCCTGGTTTTTATCCTCTGATATGCTGCTGCATTTTAAGGTTCACTAGGCCTTTCCAAATACACTGCAGCTGCACTCTCTTAGGTTTATTGTCTCCCCTTATTATCTATGAGCTCCGTGAGAACAGGGACTATCTTACTTTGATATTTGAATTCCCAGAGCTTAGCACAGTGCTTGATGAATAATCATAATAAATGCTTTTCCTTTCCATATCCGTGGGTAGAGGGATTTCTCTCCTCTCCACAGCTATGGAAGCTGTTCACACAGGCCAGAGGGCTCTCAGAGCTAAGCTTGACACTGGATCTGAAATTCCAAGCTGTCTCTTCTGCATTTGACTCCTTCCCTAAGTTAGGAAGCAATGATGTCAGTTTCAAGAGGTTGGGAGCTCCTGGATCCAAGTTCTGGTTGCCTGGCAGAAGGTGGTCTCCAGGGGAAAAAAAGAAAAGAAAATAAAAAGCTGCTTGGGGAAAAGATAATTGCTATCAGGAGTATAAACCTAAGCTATGTCCTGACTTGCCCAAAGGTATGGACCTCAGACTATCCTAAGCCGAGGTGAAGGTAGAATGACTACCTCCTACCCTCAAACAAAATCGCCTAGAGAAGGTTTTTGGCTCTTACATGGCTGACAGCAGACACTAATGGTTAAGATAAAAGCCAATCACAAAATAGCACAGAATTCCATGACTGGAAGAACCTCAAGGAGTTCCATGAAGTGTTTCAAGTATTAAATTCCCAGCACAGTATAATAGGAGTGATATTTATGCTTTAAGTACTTGTCCTTGAACACTCATGAGTCATATTTAACACATTTCTTTTGTATTGGAGGAAATAAATAGCTGTGAAGCACCTGATCTACTTGTACAATGAGTATCTTTTTAGAAGGGACCCTCTTGACCCCATGGGAGACATCCTAGATATGATCCACACCTAAGCTTTGGTTAAAAAATACCTCCAAAGTTCTTTATTGAGGGTTGGGGATGGAGGGGAGAAGATGAGCCAGTGACGGAGAGCAGTCTTTTTCCTTTCGTTTAAAGGTCAGAGTCTTCTAGAACTGAATCTGGTACTCATGTGTCTAGGTCAGGGGCACCCTAATGGGAAAAAAAACACCCTTTCCCCTAGGACCTGTGCATTTTTATAGTATCAATAAGCAGTGGGGGGAGTTTATACAACTGAGTTCTCTTGCATAAAATTGTATACTTTGATATGCCAGATAAGGAACTTTGAGACCATTTACAAACATAAAATAAAAGGGCAGTTCCTGCCATTATGGGTTACAGATATGAGAGAAAACAAAGCATTCTTAAACAATCAAATAAAACAGCCTAGGGAGGGTTTTTGACCACTCCTGATTGACAACAACCATTGATAGTTAAAAGGTAAAGGCCAGTCATGGAATATCACAGAATTCAATATATGAAAGAATTTCAAGTACTCAACTAGTCTAACCCTCAAGTTTTTGTCAGGACAGCCACTAGATTAGCCAAGATCTTTCCTATTCTAGTACTTCTCCAGGAATTGGCATTTCACAAGCTGCGCAATTGTCATCCTGCAGTTTGTACCTGGGCTCTCCTTTTTCTCATTATGACACACTTGCTGTCCCCCACTCCTGTTCTAACTGGGACCATAAGCCAAACTGGAACTCTGAATGGAAATTTTCTCTATACCCACAGTGCAAGGGCAAAAAAAAAATGTCAACTGAAAGGATATCTACTGAAGATATCAAGTACCTGCTTTGTGCCAAATTGAAGTTTCATTACATTCTAATTAAAATCAGCCATAAATTCCCCCAGCAGTATGATGATGAACAATTCCATTCTTACCTCTTTTTTAAAGCAAAAAGGAAATGATGCCTTTGGCCAAAGGATTTCACAATTTCGTGAGCAAAACCAGCCAAGTTTGAGAGAAAACAGTTTAGCCGCATAAAGATGTGATATCTTCTATGTCAAACAGCCAAGTTTGGAAAGGACTAGATGTTTACATAGACAAGTTAGACGAGATACTCACTGACTCTGCTGGAAACATGTAGTTTTTTTTTTCTTGGCCATACTTCTTAATCTATTTCATACATGACTTTTTTATTTAAGCCAATTACATATAATTAAGCCAAGCATACTCCACTTTGGAATGTGCCTTGGAATAGCATTTGTACAAATGGTAGTTAAAAATAGTACTATGCTGCATAGAATCATGGCATATCATGACCCACCCTCTTGTGGACTGATCTGTGACTGTTTTCCCCTCTGCAAAATGGGAACAACTTCAAAGAGACTTTGAGGTTTATTGAGCTTATATACAAGATTATACATATTGAGAGAATACAAAGTAACACTAGGGATTTTGTTTGTGGATGTTTTCTTCTTCATGACTTGCTTTCAGTCTATTTTCCAGCCAAATAAGCCAACTGCTGTCCCCTGTGCACAACATTCTATCCTTTACCTCCATGCTGTCAACCTTACCTGGAGAGCTTTCTTTTTCCTCATCTCTTTCTCTTGGAATACCTAACTCCATTCAAGGTTCAGCTTAAGTATCAACTTCTCCATGAGACCATGACTAATCCCCCATCATAAGAACTCCTCCTCTCCCATAACACACTACATTATATTTACCTCGTACATATTTTATATTACCTTATTTATGTATGCATTATTTCTACCAATAAAATGTAAGGTGCTTCAACTATTCATTTTTGTCTTTTTGTCCCCAGAATTTGGCTGTGCCTTAGGCAATAAATACATGTTTATTAAATTATGGTATCATTATTATAATTACTGAGAATAATTCTCTGATCTGCAATGTTAGGTATTGTAATTAAATGCAAGCAAGGAAGTCCTCCACAGATTTATGTAGGGTAGAGAGAATTTAGATCATTTCTGTGAGTAGACACCAATTAGCTTTTTCTCCCCTTCATAGCTTCAGGAAGTATTATTTCAACCTGTAGAGTTGGAATAGAAGCAAGCTAACTCTATTGAGGAAACATATGTCAAATAATCCTTTCCTCATCATTCTCACTGTTACCACGTTAGTGCAAGCCTTCATGACTTCTTGTCTGGGATATTTTGATCATATCTTAGGCAGTGTTCCCTCCCCTACTTTAGGTTAACCCTACTAGTACACATCTCTAACCACATCCCTGGCACATGGAAATTACTTTCTAAATGTTGAAAAAAAAAAGAAGAAATGTGGCATGATGGACAAGACCTCCCCACCCAGCTCAGTTCATGGTATACATGCTGTGGATGAATATTATTTCCCTCCACAAAAAAGAGACAGCTAGGTGGCATAGTGGATAAAGCACTGGGCCTGGAATAAGAGAGGTTTGAGTTCAAATCTGACCTCAAACACTTAGCTGGGTGAACCTGGAAAAATCACAAATTCTGTCTGCATCAATTACTTCATATGCAAATCAAGAGTAATACTATTTCTTATTCTCCAAGGTTATTGTGAGAGTCAAATGAGATATATGTAAAGTGCTTGGTACATAGTAGGTGCTATATAAATTCTAACTATTATTATCATTATTTAATATTATTGTTACTTGTTATATGGAGAGAGAAGTCAGAGAAAATACTGAGCTACATTATAAACTCACTTATAAAATTTTATGAAGGACTATGGATACTTGCAAATAGTAACACTTCATAAGTATCAAGAAGTAGTATATGGTAAAAAAATTAATATCTATTGTCACAAATATTATTCAATACTGTATAAGAAACAAAAGGAGAAGAAAAAGAAATTGAAAAAATCAGAATAAGCAATGAGTCATGAAATCCTAAAGATTCAACTAAAAAGTTAGTGGAGACAATTTTTTACAAAATATGGAGTGGTTAGGTAGCCCAGTGAATAGAGCACCAGCCCTGGAGTCAGGAGGACCTGAGTTCAAATCTGAACTCAGACACTTAACACAAAAACTAGCTGTGTGACCTTGGGCAAGTCACTTAACCCCAATTGCCCTCCAAAAAGCAAAAAAAAATTTAACAAAATAACAGTCTCTAACATAAACCCACATAAATCATCAGCATTTCTATATCACCAACAAAATCCTGCAAAAAGAGATAAAAGATACCCCATTTAAAATAAATGTATACTGTATAAAATATCTTGAAGTATAACTGCCAAGAAAAACCCAGGAACTATATAAGCATAATTATAAAACAATTCTTGTAAGGTAGAAATTATCAAACTATCTGGTACTGGCTAAGAAACAGAATGATAAATTGTTGGAACAGAGTAGATATACAATACACAGTAGCAAATGATTACAGTAACCTTGTATTTGGCAAGTGTAAAGATTTAAGCTTTGGGGATAAGAATTCATTATTTGGTAAAAAAAAAATATTGGGAAAGCTGGAAAGCAAAAATTGAGCATGGACAAATATCTTATACCATTTACCAAGACAAAGTCAAAATAGGTACGTAACCTAGATATAAAGGGAGATATCATAAAAAAATAAAAGAACATGAATCATATTTCCTCTCAGACTTATGGACAGAAGAAAAACTTATGAATAAATAAGAGAGGGCATTGAGATATAAAATGGATAATTTCAATCATATTAAATTAAAAAGGGTTTGTACAAATAAAACCAATGTAGCCAAGATTAGAAGGAAAACAAAATGGGGAGAAACATTTTATAGAGAGTTTCTTGAATAAAGGTCTTATATCTCAAATATATAAAGAACTTTGTCAAATTTATAAGAATATGAGCCATTCCCCAGTTGATAAATGGTCAAAGGGTATGAATAGGCATTTTTTATGAAGAAATTAAAACTATATATAGTCATATGAAAAAATGCTCCAAGTCATTATTGATTAGAGAAATGCAAATTAAAACAACTTTGAGATATCATCTTACACCTACAAGATTGGCTAAAATGATAGAAAGAGAAAAAAAACAAATGTTGGAGAGAATGTGGAAAATTTGGGACACTAATTCACTGTTAGTGGAACTGTAAATCAATCCAACCATTGTGGAGAGCAATCTGGAATTATGCCCAAAGAGTTGAAAAACTGTGTATACCCTTTGACCCAGCAATACCCCTGTTTCCTAAGATGACTGGAGAAAAAGGAAAAGAACTTACAAGTTTTAAAATATTGGTAGCAGCTCTTTTTGAAGTGGCAAACAATTGGAAATTAAGAAGCTGCCCATCAGTTGGGGACTGGCTAAACAATTTCATAAGAAACTATGATTTAGAGAAACACAAAAAACTTG
This sequence comes from Petaurus breviceps papuanus, assembly GCF_028583685.1. NCBI lineage: Eukaryota > Metazoa > Chordata > Mammalia > Diprotodontia > Petauridae > Petaurus > Petaurus breviceps. The sequence continues at coordinate 3,395,742 of NW_027185791.1, forward strand.
CATGAAATAATGAAGAGTAAAATGGGCAGAACCAGGAGATCATCACACATGGTAACAACAATATTGTTCTAACAACAGAGCCAGTTTGAGTATTATAAATACTCAAATCAACTACAAAGGACCTCTGAAAGAAGGTGCTATCCACTTCTAGAGAAATAACTGATAAAGTGAAGTATGTATAGTATGATTTTACATATATACATATATTCATATTTGTATGTAATAGTAGCCTTCTCTAGGGTGGAATGGGGAGGGAGGAATAAAACAAAAAGAGAACAAAAGGAAACTTAAAAGGAGGCACAGAAAGGTAGGGTAGCTTTGAAAATGATGTATAGTATTTATTGTATAATTTTTCAAAAAAAAATCTAAGAAGTCTGAAGTGGAAATTCATGCTTTTATATTGAATCATCTTTTTATGTTGTGCTGTGTACATGGAGATGTTGCTTTTTTGTTTTTTATCTTTAAGTTCAAAATGAATAAAAGTTTTTTAAAAGCTTGGCTAGATATCCAAGGGCAATCGAGGATGAAAATATAAGGACAACTAGAAAAGATTTGCACCATTTTCACCAACTGCTGTCTTTTTCAAGGACAGCAGAATCAACGTGTTTTGACCTACTATCACAGTACCAAATGGAGGAGATAGAAATGGCATTTGGGAAGATAAAGACAGGAAAAGCAGTCATATTGGAGAAAATATGTGTGAGAAGATCCATACTAGAAGAGTTAAAATTGTGAGGGCCTTGAATGACTATCATATAAAATATCTGAGTGAGGAAAAGATACTAAAAGTTGGAAAAGAATCTCAGTTATTATTAATATCAAGAAGGGTGATATAGAGAATACCTATGGGTACTGACCTACACATCAACTCTCATATCTGTCAAAAAAAAGTCTTTATAAGAAGCATTTATTATGTGCCTACTCTGCATTGTGCCAGAGTTGTGAAAGTAATACTCAACAATAGGCCACATCTTTACAGTTTTACAATTAATAAGATGTAGAGCATGTAAGATTACTGCTATGCTTATTGTTAGTTTATTGCCAAAAGGGGAAAAAATGGATTCAATCAAACAATGTCATTTACCATCTCTTTTGTCTCCCATCCATATGTAGCACCCCATCTAAGGCTCATTCTCCAAACTCATACTTCACTGACAGGTTAGGTTCCCAGAGGGGAAAATACTCCTTTCCTCAGGGTTCTAGGGGTAAACCTGAGTGTTCTAGTTTCGAGTGCTGCCATGAACAAGCCCCCAGGGGTACTTTCCAATATCACTCAAAGAATTGGCATTTATTAGCTTTTACAAAAGGGATCTTACTGAAAAGTTAGTGCAAGGTCAGAAATTGCAAAAATACTTGTAATATAGGATACCCGTCCTCTTGTATGTGTGCAAAAGATACCTGAGGAAAGTGACATGAAACTGAAAGCACTGGTATAAAGCACCGCCCACCCCCAAGCCAAGACTAGACTCTCTGTCCTGAACACACGAGGTCCTTGGGTTGGAGAGCTAAGTATACATGTAAGAGACACATAAGGCAAGGGCTGCGGAGACTCTCAGCTCCAGGAACCCTTTCCTGCCTTTGTGGAGTTGTGCTGCCACATTTGCTTCTCAGTGTAGCTGAGGCAATGGAAGAGTTAATCCCTTTTTTCCTTGCAAGGTGTGGTGTTTTAAGTCACACATTCAATCAACTGCTGGGCTGTGTAAAATAGGTCATGGTTTCTCCCCAGGCTCGCCTGCTGCTGTGGTTACCAACTCAAGTAGACTGCTACTTGATTCCAGCTGTAGTGGTGGTACATCTGATGACTCTGAGGTGTCTGCCATACTCATTGGACAATTTTATCTCAGGCCTTCTCTCACCTAAGATCAAGAAAGCACAAATAGACACACACAAAAACCAGACAATAATATGTCTTCATGGGCACATGTTCATGGGTCGGGGAACACTGCTCAGCTCTCTCCTACCTAGTGGCTCACAACTGTTCTGCCCCTCTTCATCAGAAAGGAAAAGAGTAAAATGGTCATGGGAGAGGTATAGTAATCCTTTTTGTATGAAAACTCAGTTCTGGTTTGATGCTTCCTGAGTCAAAAGTCCTTTTGGCTACTCGGCCCACCGGAAAGTTCTTTATCACCCTTCAGTACCAGTCCTTCAGTCACTCATTACAGAAAGTTGGCTTACCAGAATTCCACATATTGAATTGAAACCTGGGAGAGCCTATTGCAATGCTCTGTATTCCCATCTGGAAAGGTAAACCTGAGGATGTAAGGACTGGGTCCTCATTAGCCATTCCTTCCATTATACATACATTAAGGTCATCCAAAATTCCTTGGAAGATAATGAAATAAAAAAGGATAATAATAAAATAGTAATAAAAGAAATAACCCTGTTCAATGACCCTCTGATAATAAACATCAGGTGAGGTGATAAAATGAGGAGATGTATGCTTGCCAAAGCATATCACCACTGTGTAAGATGAAATCCAGTGCAGAGTCCTTGTCAAAGGGGGATTCCTTGTAGATGATGAGATCTTCCAGGTTCTTTTGTTTGCTTATGAGATTGTGCTGATTGCATCCAGAACATTGCATATCCTTCTGGAAGAGACATATAATCATTCAAAGGAGTTTGAAGTGCTTGTCCACAGAGGAAAGAGCAAGTGAATGAAGAGAGTCTATTGCCCAGATTTCAACATGTATTTAGACCTATAGAGCTTTTCTAGTAGTGTAAATATCTGGGACAGACAGCATAGATGAACAATGAATGGGACAATTGACAGAAGAAGGAAAGTAGGCTAGACTACTTTCAGGAAATTGCAAAATTCCTTTACTGATCCCAAATATCTCATAAAAGCAAAGGGCCATCTTTTCAATGCTAATATATTACCACTATTGTTGTATGGCATTGTGGCATAGAATACCAGTTCCTCTGGAGAACTAAAGATGAATATCACCCAGAGTTCAGTGGGAACATGAATGACAGGTGTGCTACATTTGCAATATGTAACCAACAGAGAACTCCACAGAACTTTTACTCCACAGGGGTAAAAGATGTGATCAAGGAATTTTATGATAGGTAAAGAAGATGGCCTGATTACAGTGGTTTGAAAGATGACATATGGATAACCAGAGAGATCTACTGGTACCCTCATGACATTGGGAGAAAAAGAGGAGGGTTGGGGCAGCCAGTGGCACAGTGAGTAAGAGGGTCATCCTGGAGTCAGGAGACCTGGGATCAGTTCTGGCCTCAGATATTCAGCACCCACACAAAATAACTGGCCGTGTAACCTTGATCCAGTTACTTAACCCCGATTGCTTTAAAAAAAGAGAGGAGAGTCCTCAGTATATCAGATGAACTTCTTGCAGTGAACTTTTGGGAAAACTGGGACAAGAATCACACAGAATTGGCAGTCATAGATGGGTCACAACCTGTATCAATGCAGGGAATTCCTGAATGTATGAGCTCACAGTTATTTGAACATTTGAATGGATTCCCTAGAATCGTTTGATACCAATGTATTATTTCCTTCTTCATATTTCACATACATTTATCATTAAGAATTTAACTGAGCCAGGAACTTGAACCCTGGCTGTCTAATTACAGTCTCAAAGATGACTAGAATGATGGTGCACTATATATACAAGATTATGAGTTCCTGAATGATTTTGAGAGAGTCTCCAGAAGGACAAGCTCAAGAATAAATTAGAGACTCCAGGTTAAGGTGAAAACATGAAAGGTCATAGAGAAACCCAGCTCTCTGTTATAAACCCCATAAAATAATCTGAAAATGAGGTCATAAATAACCAACAAATAAATAAAACAAAGATGAAACAAGCATAAGCCACCTCTATCCAATCTAGAACTGCACACACACACACACACACACACACACACACACACAAAGTGGCAAAGATTGGGGAAGTCAGTGGAAGCAGAGGTAAATGTCAAGAGATGATATGAAAAGAGGAGCCATGCCAGGGCAGCCAATGCAAATGCAGGTAAATGGAGATGACAGCAAAGGATAGGACAGGAGCTATCTTATATACCAGGGAAGCCAGTGTGATTTCCTGAAAATGAATCTCAATCAAGTTGGGGTTTTGAAAACTAGGAGACTCAAACAACCTGGAAATGATTGAGAATCTGAAGTTAGATCCTCACGCTAGCCTGTCAGAAGAGAATCTGGGGACAAAATCACCCCCAGAAGTCACTGAGTTCTCAGAGGATTGGGAGACGTACCAAGAAACAAGCCAACTCAGCACCTCGGGCAGAGGAAGGTAGAGAGGACTGTAAAAGAGGTCTAACAAAATGTGATCTGCAACATCCTACTGGATACCATCAGGGCTATAACAGATGATGAAACAGTCATGGTTAGGGTTCATGTAAGAAGAGCACAAGACCAGCTGAAGTCCAATTTACAATCTGCCACCAGGAGACTGAGACAGAAACCAGGATTAAGGAGGAATACAAACCACTCCACTTTTATCATCAATAGTAGCATCAAGACCAAAGAGCAAGCAGAACCAAAAAAGACCTATACAAATCACCTGAAAGCACCAAGAAAACTGGCCCAAGTATTAAATCTCGATCTAAAAACTGAGGCTGAAAAATTATCAAACAGAAGAAAACAAACACAGTGAATAAATGCTATATGTGAGGAGAAACCCTAGAGGTAAATCTAGGAGAAAAGACAACAACTTGAAGGAGAGATGCAGAGGGAAAAACCAAAAGTCTTCACCACAAGGACTACAAGAGTGGTTGGGAAAAAATGATGCAAGGGATTTAAAAATGAAAGGAAAGTGTGTGAAAAAATGGAAAATAGTTTAGAGCTGAAGGTGAAAAACCTCACTCAAGTAGAGTATTCCCTGAAAAAACAGAATGAAGAAAACCAAAACTTAATGACTCCATGATATAAGCAGCATTAGAGCAAAGTCAAAGGAGTGGGGGAAACAGAAGAAAATATAAGGTGTCTGGTATCAAAAAAAACAGCTAAAATAGAGAACATATTAAGGAAAGATCATTTAAAACTCATTGGATGCTATGAAAACTATGATCAAACCAAAAACCTTGGATGCTATATTTCAGGAAAATATTGTTTAAAGCTGTCCAGATTTATTAGAAACTGAAAGTACAGTGAAAAAAATTTAAATCACTGTCTTAAAAAAAAGAATCACACTAATATTAGAGATAAAACCTAGGGTTTCCAAGACAAACAAAAAAATATTGTTAGCAGTCAGAAAAAAAGAGTTCAGGCACCAAGGCACCAGAGTGTTAATCACAAAAAAGTAAGTAAGAGAGAACATCTTATAATACAATTTTCTAAAGGCAAAAATTAAGATTATATGACCAAGACCAGATTACCATGCAAAACTGAGTATAATTATAAGGGGAATGTGTGTATGGGAGGAATGGACTTTTAATAAAATAAAGAACTTTCAAACATTCTCAATGAAAATATGAGAGCTAAGTAGAAACTTTGAAATGCAAACACAGGAATCAAGAGAAATTTGGAAAAGTAAATATATTTGATTGAGTGGACATGACTAAACAATGATGAAGTGCTTACACACTAATCAGGAGAGAAGACACAAGTCACTCTTCAGAATCCAATATTTTTAAAACTCACAAACATAGGACCTCAATTGGGTCTTGTTCTCTTTTGTAAGTTTTAGGAAAATAAAGAAAAAGGAGGGGAAAAGGAATATAATATGGATAAAGTGAGAAAGAAAGGAGTGGAAATTACTATTTGCAATAAATGGAATATTGGTGAAGAAGAACATACAAACATGGAAGGAGGGGTCAAAGTAGCAGTTGTCTAATGACCTTACTCTTATCTGAACTGGATAAAGGAAACTTGAAGACACACAGACCAACACTTATAAACACAAAGAGTGTGTAGAAATAACTCAGTCATGAACAGGGAAATAGGAAAAGTAGAGTCAGGGAAGGAAAGTCACAAGCAAGAGAAACTTCAACTTCAGAAAAATGGATCATAAAAAGGAGATCAAAAGGAAACAAAGAAAGGTGATGAACTGGAAATTAAGATCTATATTAATAAAGAGAGGAACAGCTAAGCTGTAGTAACCAAGCACTTCAAAAATAGGAGATTGGTGTCCATCAGATTTTTTCCCCTTTCTCCAACCCCGTTTTTCCCTGAAAAGAGGAGGGATGGAGGGAGAGAAGATAAAGTGTACTCTCCCTGTCTCAGCAATTCGGATTCCCTGGATGCTCAAGTACAAACTCCATTCCCCATTCTTGACTCATAGATCTGTCACAACTATCCACCACAATACTTCTCACCAGAGTCCCACTCCAGATCGGTCTACTCCTTTTACTGTGTCCTTTGGAATCCCTATCCTATAATTAACAAACTTTCTTTGGCTTTATACCTCTTTGTTATTCTTTCTACCCTGTGGTCCTTACTGAGATATGACTCCTCCCAACAAAATGATTCCCTTACCAATCTTTCCAGCATTAATTATATACTCTCTCACACTCCCTGATATGATGTGTCATTATAGAAGTCAGAATACTGCTTGCTTCCTTTTGCCTCTTCTAGATCTTCTCTCAACCACCATTGGTCAGTAAATCCAAAACTACTACCCAATGGAGATTCTGTTAGCTATTTCCTACTAACTTTCCTTCATTCCTCAATAACTTCCATGCCTTGCTCAGTCATTCTCTCTATCTCAATGCCTATGCTCATACTAGGGAAATTCAACATGTGCTTTGATACTCCCTCCCTGATTTCTGAGTTTTACAAGTCACGCAATAACCATGTCCTTTTCCTCCACTCCACCTCAACTATACACAGAACCAACATTTGCATCCTTCACTCCTATTCACATGCTGATGAAAAGAGGTTAAGCATATAGTGCTAGTTGGGTCTATTATAAATTTGGGTCATCTCATCTCAGCTGGACCCTCATTGCAACAAAGCAAATACTGTTTCTCCCTAGTTGATTTGCTATCACACTTTCCACTGTGTCTATTCCCAAATTTGCTCATCTCTTCATAAGCTTCACATGGAATCCCTTTCCCCAGCCTCTGAGTTGAGAACCTCAACTCATACTTCACCAGATGGAATTCCAAGTGAATTCTATCAAGCATTAAATTAATTTCAGTAGTTCAGGAGGGAAAGAAGGGATCCTGTCCAACTTGTTCCAAGAGACAAATATGGTCCTGATACCTAAACCAGGAAAAAGAGCATTCTGAGGAGAAAACACCAACTAAAACTGTAGTCCAATATCTATAATGCAATAGTAATGCAAAAGTATTGAATTTAATAAATGAAAACAACATATGAAAAATATTATATAATTTGATCTGGTTGGATTTATACCAGGAATGCTGGATTGGCTCACTATTGGGGGAAATATATAAACATAGTATATCATGTTAATAAAAACAACAAAAAATAGTATGAATATATCAAGCCTTTGACAAAATAAAATACCACTTTATATAAAAGAAACATTTAAAAGTATAGGAAGAAATGGATGGTTTCCTAAAATGGTAAATATCTAAAACCAAGCTCTAGCATTATTTTTAATGAAGAAATGCTGAAGACTTTTCAACATAATTATGTGATATAGTTTTAGAAATGCTAATTATACTAATACAACAAGAAATTTTTCTTCAAGAAAAAATAAAATTATTGTTTTTGTAGATGATCAGGTGGTTTACATAGAGCAATCTAGAGGCTCAACTAAAATTAATTGAAACAATAACTTTAGTAAAATATAAGGACATAAAATAGTCACAAAATTATCTGATATTTTGTATGCTGCCAACAAAAGCCAGCAGGAAGAAATAGAAAAGGATATTATATTCAAAGAAAAGAAACATAACATACCTGGGAGTAAAACTACCAAGACACATAGGAATTATATGAATACAACTAGAAAACCCTCTTAAATAATTGTAGACTTAAATAAGTGGAGAACTATGAACTATTCATGGCTGAGTCATGACAATATAATTAAAATGATAATTCTATTTGAATTAATATGTAGTTGGGGTGCCATCCTAGATGCCAAAGAATTACTTTATAAAACTAGAAAAAAATGCAAAAATTCCTCTGGAGAAATCAAAGTTCGAGAATCTCAAGGGGAATAATGAAAATAAAATGGGGAGAGAACTGTATGAAGGAAGGGGTTAACCATATAACTAACATTTGCAACAAACTACACTATAAAACAGTAAATACAAGATTATTTTATATTAGTTAAAAATACAAGTTACAGATTAGATATACAAAACTCAAAAACAATCTAACATAATACTATAGTGTTTGATAAACCCAAAGATTCCAACTACTTGAGTAAGGATTCATTATTAAAGAAAAATTTCTGGGATAATTTGAAAGTATCCTAGCAGAAATAAGGTTTAGATCACCATCATACGCTGGATACCACAATAAGATACAAATGAATACGTTACCTAGATATGTGAAGACTTTTTTTTTTTAATAGAACTGCAGGGAAGGTCATACCTTTCACAACTATGGATAAAGGAAGAGTTCTTGACCAATTAGGAGGATTATGCTTTTTCTCTCCCCCCCACATATGTGTGTATATGCACATACACACATACATGTATGTTTATACACATAATCATATAAATACATACATAATATATGAACAATTTATAGATGTATCCATAAAGAGACAATAAGGACAAGTTGCTTCATATAGAGACAATATGGATTTGATTACCTAAAATTACAAAATTTTCATACAATCAAAATCAATGCCATTAGTAAAGAAAAAAACAAATAAAAGGTGGGGCCCAGTAGCAACTTTATTTGATGAAGGACTTATATGTGTAGAGAATCAATACAAATATATTAAAACAGGACCTATTTCCCCAATAGAGAGTCAAAGGATACAATAGTTCACAAAAGAAAAAAAAGCAACTTATCAACAACAATATGAAAAAATTATTCAAATCACTAATAACAGGGAAAATTAAAATTATGATAACTCTGAGATTCTGCCTTATATCCATTACAAAAAGCCAAAAATACAGAATGAGAATTGTTGGAGGATCTGTGGAAGGATAGACACTCTAATATATTGTTGGTAGAGCTGTAAAGTTTTTCACCATTTGGGAAAGCAATTTAGACTCTCACCCCAAAAGCCACTAAACTCTCCATACCTTTTGACCCAGTGATTATGATTATGTATGTAAGTATCTCTAAAGAGATCAAAGAAAAATAAAAAAGAACCAATATACAAAAATATTTATAGTGTCACTTTTTGTTATAGCAAAGAATTGGAAGTAAAGTGAGCACCCATTGATGTGGGAATGACTGAATAAATTATGTTATATAAATGTAAGGGAAAATTAAGCCATAAGAAATGATTAAAAGACAGAGACAGAGAAACCTGGAAGACATGTATAAACTGATGCAGAATTAATTTAACATAACCAGGAAAACAATGTATACCAATGATTATGACATAGTAAAGAAAAAAGACTCTTAAAGACTTAAGAATTCTGATCAATGTAATCAGCTAGGTTTGTATCCAAAACTCTGACAGTGAATCAGGTTTCTTTCCTGTTGGCAAAGAGGCCTAGGGCCATTGTATCAAACTTAACTAGAAAGGGGAGACACTCCCAAGTATGGCCCAAACCAGCTCAAAATGAAATTGGAAAAGATTTAAAATAAGAAAAATTGAATGTAGATAATGTTAATATGTGGTTTTCTAAGTCAATTTGCAGCCTGTAGGGATCCTTATGTAAAGATCCTTATGCCCCCTTTATGAGCTTTCAGAAGGAAGACTCACATTTTCAGATATGGCCAACATGTGTAATTGGTTTTTTTATAAGTATATTTATTTGTTACAGTGTAAGGCTCTCATTTGTTTTGTAGGGGGATGGCTAAAGAAAATTGGAAGGGAGTTATAATGACATTTATAAAAAGGAAGGAAAAAATGAGCCCAAATAAATCTTAAAAAAAAAACTGAAAAGAAGAGACATTTAGAAAGGGCTAGAAAAAAGTAGGACAATGTCAAAACTACAAGGATAAATTTGAAATCCCCCAAATCTATAAATGATGGAGATTCATGGCATCATATGCAGTCTTTTTCTGATTTGTTGGTTTTTTAGTTTTTTTTGTAGGGATATCTTCATGGTTGTTAGTTTTTGTCAAGTTGATAATGGATTTTCTTTAAATAAATGAATTAGAAATTATAGGCCATATCATAAACTATCATAAAGCTCTCACCAGTTCATAAAAAGTGGTTCCTTTTTGTGTGTCTTTTTTTAAGTTGACTCATGGGTTTTCTCTTCTTGAAAAAATATTAATGTTGAAGCTCTTTGGAACTTTATCTGAATTTCTTTCTGCTGCTTCCATTTTTTTTTTTCTTGCACATGCGGTAAAGGTTCTGACACAACTAACCAATTAAAAAATCAACATACTATACCTTTTAAATGGCATATTTGCATTTTCCAACTCCTTGGTTACTGTTAAGCCTGGAATCCTGTTAATGCTGTGAGAATACAGTTGCTCAGAAGCATATTTTCCCCCAATAGAACTTGTTTCTAAAAGCAGTTAAAGGGGGAAAAAAATCCCAAAGATAGAAAAAAACTGATAAGGTTAATTCAGATGTTATTTGTAAGAAATCAACAACAACAACAACAACAAAAAACCTCTCTAAATATTGTTCACTATTTACAGCCATATCTCTATGGTTTAAATTTTACAAAAATATTTCATAGCACAGATAACTGAAAAACATCAAATAACTCCTCAAAAGTCTAAATCTGACTCAAAAATATATAGTAGGCTTTGCAGCCTAATCAGTTGATTTATATTAATTGTAGTTGGCTTATGTTAGTAGTATACTTACTACATTGTATTGACTTAGCATTCGGAAAAGAATCAATTTGAGATTCAACATTCATGATCAATAAAACAAAAAAGTAGATAATACACATATTGATATTAAGATTTATATTGTATGTGGTTCATGTACGCATCAGATCTGATGTTTCTACAAACAGGTATAAAATATACTTTTGGACTAAAATGCCTGACTTGAAAAATCTCCTCTTTCAGTGTGAGTGGTTGTCTATCCTGAGAGCTCTTTGAGGGGAACATGATCTCTATTTTCAATAATTTGAAAGGCTATAATGTGGAGGTGGTATTAATTAGACTTGTACTGCTGAGTCCCACAAGAGCAAAGTAGAAGTACATAAAAGTCGTAAAGAGACAGATTTTGGCACCGTGTAGTCAATTTTTAAATTTTCAGGGTGAGTGTAAGCATTTACACTTTAGCAATTGGCAAATCACTACAAATTGGGGATTGATTTATAGTTTTGTTAATCATCTAGACTCAAGGTGATGAACACAAAGTTAATACTTCAGATTAAACTTAAAAAGTGTGCCAAGTACATTTTTTTTACACAGTTAGCTGTTAAACATTTACCAGCACACTGTATTTCATGTAAGGAAAGACTTTCCTAACAAGATGGGTCCAAAAATGGGACGGGCAAGATCTTCGTTAGAAATTTGAAGTGTTGGGGAAATTAAAGAGAGGATTGCCCTTATGGAACTAGGTGTTATTGGAGATCTTCCAATTCTAAGATTGAGCTTTTCCATTATTGTGCAAAATCCTGCCCTGAAAGTGTTCATTTCCTTGATGATGAGGACCTGCAGCAGAGTGTGAAAAATTTAACAAGGAAATTGAAATTCTAGTCAGCAAAGTCGGTTAACAGTTACCATTTTCCAGATGATTTGGAGCTATGATAGATATGAGATGTGTAATTTTTTATGAGAACATGTTAAACAAATCAAAGAAAGAACAATATAGATCAGGACATTTTCAAAGAGATTCCCAATCACCTTTTCATTTTCTAGCCACAATCAAAAGTACAAGGAATAAAATCTTAGAATCGAAAGGGATCTAAGAGGTCATCTTCACCAATATCTCATCCAATGCAGGAAATTCCTGTAAAACATCACGGATTGATAGTCATCCAATCTCTGATTTCAGAAATGAAGGTATTCATTCCATTTCTGTGCTGATTTTACTATTAGAATGTTCTTTCTGTCTTTCCATAAACTCAGTGGTGGGGAACCTGTGGCCTCAAGGCCACATGTGGCCTTTTAGTCCAAGTTTTACAAAACAAATCCTTTTATTAAGGGGATTTGTTCTATGAAGTTTGGATTCAGTTCAAGGCTGCAGGTTCCCTACCCCTGCACCCTATGTGAGACCACAGAATAGGTGCTGCTGCATTGAGATAAAAACATTTAGATAATGTGATCTCTCTCTCTCTCTGTCTCTGTCTTTCTCTTTCTCTCTTTGTCTCTGTCTCTTTCCTTCTCCTCCTCTACTCTGAAGTCTCAAGCAGATGCAATAGCAGCAGCAGCAGCAGCAGCAGTCTTATATTTTCCACACAAAACATCTTCAGTTTATCTTAATGTTAGAGTAATGATAAGTTTAGCTAGAAACGGAAGTCACTAATCCATTCAGAAGTTTTTCTGACAGCTGCATATTGACTTAATTTTGAAATGTAACTTGATATTTTATTGTATCTTAATTTTGTTGGATAGTTTCCAATTACATTTTAAGCTTCTCTAGAACACACTTGTCACTTCTACCACAGAGGCTGTGATTTCCAGACTCTTCAGTGTCTTGGTTGGCTTACCCTAGTTAACATCATTCTCTAAATACTGCACCCAGAACTGGACACAATACTCTGCATACATTTAATAAATCAGACCATGGTAGAACAATTATCTCTCTTGATCTAAACATTACATATTTATTTTTTTAAGTATCCTACTGGCTCAAATACTGCATTTGCGGTCATTTAAAACCTTTTTTTTTATCAGTGTTTAAATTTTTGCATATTATAAGTATTATAGAAATGAAAGATTCTGAAGACATTTTCAAGCTGATAAAGAAGGAAATGTGCAGAACCAGAAGAAAAATTCATACAAAAACAACACTGTAAAAATAAATAATTTTGAAAACTACAAGAACTATTTTCAATGCAATGACTTCCATAATTCCAGAAGATTCGTGATGAAACATGCTATTTATTACACATAGGTAACAAATTTTGGGTGCAGAATGAGATATGTGTGTATACATACATATATATGTATGTACATATATATTTTTGTATACAGTGACTGAGGGAATTTATTTTGCTTAACTATGCATATGTGGTATAAGAAATGTGATTTCTTTTTTAATGGAGTGGGCATATGAGGGAAAGAAAATACATTTATATTAATTTTTTATAAAACAGATGTGGGAGGTGCTATGGATGTGAAAAATTGCATGTATTTTTCAAATGAAGTCACTGTATTATTAGTTTTACTTTACTGTTTTACTGTGTTCTGAGAGATCTCTCAAGAAGTGAGAATAATATGTAAATACAATGTAAAAACAAAACACATCAATAAATTTCTGTTTAAATTAACTGTTGTCTAAAATAGGTCTTTCCCCTCATCCTATATTAGTGCAATCCTTAAAAAAAAACAAAGCACATAATCACCAGAATTTTTTCCCCTATGTCAATGGGAATCTTTTGGAATACTGATTCTGTTATCTAATGTGTCCTTTGTAGCCCTTCGAGTGTGATCTCTTGCACCTTCTAACACAAAAGACCTGAGTAGCAACAGAAAGAGAAAGCTCTATTGTTAGTTTTATCCCCAAGGTCTCTCAGCATGAACATTGTTTCATTGTTTCTCTCATGAACCTTCCTTAATTTTCCCCACTCTACTGTTTCTATTTCTTTTATGAGGTAATATTTTTCATAATCCTCCACCATCCTTCTGGGTAAGATTTTTGCAGACAAGTTTATATTCTAAACTACTGTATTCCCCTAGGGTACAGCTAGGAAGAAGATTATGTTTACTGTTTGAGGCATTTTCTAGCTTCACTTTCTAGTCAACTGATTTACATAGTTTATATTTGCATGGAGACAGCTAGATGGCTGAGTGGATAGAGAGCTTTGCCTAGAACCAGGAAGATCTGAGTTCAAATTAGACATCAGACAGTAGTTGTGTGGCCAAGTCACTTAACCTATGTTTGCCATAATTGACTGGAGAAGGAGATGGTGAACTGCTGCAATATCCTTGCCAAGAAAATCCCATAGACAGTATGGGACACGGGGTCACAAAGAGTCAGATGGGACTAAATGACTGGACAACAACAAAATTTGCATGGAGAAATGGAATGATCAGTTTTTTCCTGCTTTCCTCCATCTATTACCCCCCTTTTTTGCACAAATAATTCATCTAAATGGCTCAGGTAGTTATTTAAATTACAATTAAATATTTTTGCTATTTTTATTATTCTAGATATCTATTAATTTTAGCCTTTACTCTAATAAATTGGTGACTTGACAGCATAAGAGGGTTGATTCATAGATTATTAATGAATCAGTCATGAGTCATGTTCTATCTCTTAAAATATAACATATTTAGACTTTTGCCCAAGAGAGCTGCCTGAACAGGAAGCAAACAACTCAGTTATCACTTACCTACTCCAGCTAAACCCTTAAGCTCACCCTAGAAAGAATAATGGAGGGCGGCCAGGTAGCACAGAGAGTAAGAGCACTGGCCCCAGAGTTGGGATAACCGGGGATCGAATCTGGGCTCAGATACTTAGCACCCACCCAGAAACACCTGGCAGTATAGAAACAATACAGTGACCACCTCCTTCAAGAAACTTCAAAATGAAAAATACCAGGAATGTCATAACCAAAAGCCAGAACTTCCATATAAAAGAAAAAAAATCCACAAAGTAGTAATTTAAGTACCAAGGAACTATTGTCAAGATTATACAATACTTGGCCACTCCACTATAAAAGAGAGAAGATATTGGAATACAATATACCAAAAGGCAAAATATATACATTTAGAGTCAATAACAATTTATCCAATATGGTAGAATATAATCACACAGGAAAAAGCAGGCCTTAAATGTACTAAAGGATTTCCAAATATTTTTTTACGAAAAGACTAGTGATAAGAAGAAACTTTGAAATACAAATACAAGAACCCAGAGTTTAGAAAGGCAAACTTATTTGAGAAGTTAAAAGGAACTAACTATATGATGATTTAGTACTAACATTCTATGAGGGGGAGAAAAAAAAAACATTGTCTCTTGAAGAAACTTTATTTCTTCAAAAAGAACTGAAAATTAAGAAATTAGAAGTCCTGGGGCAGTTTGGTTTTACTCCAAGGTTTTGCAGAGAATAAAGAGAAAGGAGGGTAAAGAGAATACTATAGAAAGGAGAAAGAAGGGGATGAAATTTGTTATTTCTCATAATTGGCATGAATTATAAGAGTGTATAAAGATGAGTAAAGGTGCCAGGTAAGTGAGCATGAAATTGACTTCACCTGAAATGGACAAAGATGGTCAAACACGCAGTTTGATACAGAGATATATCAAACCCAATAGGGAACCAGGTGTAGGGAGGGAGGGAGGCACATTAAGAGTCAGGATAATAATGGGGATGGAAAAGTTCCTAGCAAAACAAACTACTTGAGGGGACTCAGAAGGTAAAAAAAGTCAAATCAAGTCAACTAGGGATATATAGAAAGACAAAAAAAATGTCCTTGATCTTAAGAAGTTCACAATCTAATGGGGGAGATAGCATGCAAAGAATTATGTACAATACATACAGAATAAATTGGGATAGTTTCAGGGGAAACACAAAACAAAGAAATAAGGCAGTACCCTCTATGGCCTCTTAGATGATTGGAGAATGACTCAACAAATCATGGTATATGAATATAGTGGAATATTATTGTGTGGTAAGAGATAACGAAAGAGGCGATGGCAGAGAATCTGCAAATGAACTGATGCAGGGTAAAGAAAGCAATACCAGGAGATCAATGTAAGAAAGGAGAGAAATATTTTAAAGAAATAAAAAACGACTTTGAAATGGCCAACCATGTCTCCAGAGAACTTATAATGACTTATTCCTGATAGCACTATGATAGACAGAAGGTGCAGCAACTGCCATATATTTTTGGTCATGAACAATTGGTCATGACCAAAAATATATGGCAGTTGTTAAAAAAAAGCATTTTTCTCTTTCAGTCTTTAGGTGTCAGGTATCAGGTGTCAATAGGACTAATAAAAATGATACCAAAAATGGTCATGTAACATTTTTTTTAATGCATGGATGTAATAGTAATGGAATTTAAAGATCCCCCTGTATTAGCTTGGTTTTTGAATTGATTGTATTAAAACCCAGAGCTTGTGAATCCCACTTGTGGGATGGACTTGTTGATGTGAAGAGAGTGCTGAACTGGAAGGAGCTGGTGATGTAAATTTAGACAGACACCAGGAAAGAGAGAGGCAGAAGAACTTTTTGGAAGCAGCATCTCAGAGGCAGAGAGAGACGGAGAGGATTGCTGAGGGACAGTTTGAATTGCCCAGGACATTTGAGAGCTACCACCCAGGGCTGCCAAGGACTGAGGAGACATGGCTGTTATGCTGGTACTTTGTTTGTCTGTTTTGATGTTGTTTTGCCAGATTTGTTCACTGGTGAAAGACAGTCCTGTTGTTGCAGAAGTGTGGGATAATTTGCTGACCAGTATTGATCGGTAAAGAACATTTTGTTACACTCTATACTAATTAAATCAGTTTATAATACCTCCCTATATTAGTGAAATCACAAGTTTAGTCTGTATCCTTAAAGAGACAGTAACAATTTCCTATAGTCTCTAGTGGGGCTTCTTAAACTTTTTCCACTCATAACCCCTTTTCTAGTTTCAATTACATTTGGTACTCCGTGGCCTGAGGTCAGCCACAGTGCAAAGTGCACATGGTTTGGGTTCAGAACCAAGGCTGCAGTGAAGTTGTACAATGCAACATGGGCAAGTGTTGCCAGAACACCTTGGATTCATTACATGATTGATTTTTAATTAATTTCTGGTGATTGGCCATTCAGAAACCTTTTACTGTTGTCAAATTTTTCATGACCCGGGATGGCCAGGTAGCACAGCGAGTAAGAGTACCAGCTCCAGTGTCGGGATGACCTGGGGATCAAATCTGGGCCCAGATACTTAGCACCACACCCAGAAATAACTGGCCTTGTAACCTTGAGCAAGTTACTTAACCCCAATTGCTTTAGAAAAAAATTTTTTTCATGACCCCATACAGGGTTTCTGCCCACAGTTTAAGAAGTGCTGGTTTATTGGAAAGGCTATAAAAACTATTGTGACAGGAAGATATACACTGATTTAATCTGAATGGTGTTATAGAGTTCTTTGTAGAATCCTCTGCTTCATCCTTTTCAATCAATGGTGTTGTGTAAACTAAATTTTTATTTTGGTAAATACTTATTATAAACACTGTGATGCTGTAAGAGATAACATTTAAATCAGACACAACACTTACCTTCAAAGTCCTTGTAGTCTGGTAAGGAGGTTTCTCTGTTTAAGAATATTTGAGCCCAAGATACAGGGGTCTCCTCCATTTATTTACAAAATGATAGGGACATGAAGCAGCTATCTAAAGAATGGATATGGTCAATTTCCCAATAGAATATGAGCTCCTTGAAGGCCGGGTTGTATCATCTTATAAAAATCTTTGCATCCTCAGTGTCTTGCTTAATTATAGGTGTTTAATTTAATAATGGTAGGTGCTTAATAAGTATTTACTTGTTTAATTATTGAAATAGTGTTTCTAAAGAAGCACCATATATTCATTGTTTTATTAAAATTGATATATTTTGTTCTGTCACAGCAAACACCTTCCAAAAATTCCTACCCTGCATTCACATAAAAAAGTGAGGAAAAAAATGCTTAATAGTGCAATAGCAGCAAACATTTTCACGCCAGACTGCCGCCTGAATGCATCTTATGTTGAATAAACCAAAGTATAGATGTGGAAGAAAATAGGCCTCCAGTTTTCTAGCCTTGTCCTTTGTCACAGAATGGATGAATTGTTGGTCTGCATTAATCAGTCATCAATGGTATAACAACCAATCAAAAATCATTGCTGTGTGCCCTGAGGCTGATTGATAGCTTACACAGCTAATGACACTGGTGGGAAAAGTCAGAGGTTAGTTCCTCCCCCTACATTTTTATAGGCACCATTGGTTATTTCTGGGGTTCTAGTCATACAATTCATTCTTTTGGCTCTGTTCTTAAAACAATGTTAGCAGTTGTTGTAGTCAACTGAGAAAGATTTACACACACACACACACACACACACACACACACATAACCTTAAAATGAGAGAAACAAATAAATAAAAACATAGTTTCTAACAGAATCTGAAAAAAAATAACATCACTTCAGAGCCTTCTCTAAAATATAGCATGAGTAATAATGTCTAACTCAGGCCATGAATTGTATATTATTTTTCTGTCAAGAAACCATTTTCTCTAAATGTCCTCTCTCTCTTTCCCTCTTGTATTCTCTGAACCACTCTACCTTCTCTTATCTTCATAGGAGATAAGCAATGAGATTATGTAATATGATCTTTCTGGTGCAATCCAATATACTTTTGATTTGGTGACCTTACATGTACAATTGTAAGGGACCTTTTCCACTGTGTTAGAAGACAGGTTTCCTCTATTTCGTTTTGGTCACACAATGACCAAAAACCAAAATAGAACAAGCAAACAAGCAAAAAACCCTTCTAACTTTAGAACTGGAATTGAATGTGTTTACAAAGAAAAAAATTCCAGTTGATGATTTATCTCTCTTTTCTGGTGGTAAGTGATGTAAAAATATCTATATGCCTCTGGTTGGGGGATAACAATGAATTTTATCTCTGACTTGACTACCATGTGTCTGTGAACACATGGTACCTCTACATTTTTATCTTTTGTGTTTATTTTGTTTGTTGGGATTTTGTATTTATTGTTTCCTGATCTTAGGTGAGTGGGTAATTGAATAGACCAGGTTAGAATTCTCTAAATTTTGAAAGGTCATAAGAACCATTGGAGTTTCAATAACTAGAGTCTAATGGTAGCAGTATGAGCCCTTCAAGTAAGGGCATCACCTCTGCCTACCCAGAGAAAAACTTAGTGAAGATTCCGTGAGGCGAGAAAAGTACTCCTGGAGCCAAGGACCCATATGTTCTTTACATGTCTGTTTCAGTACTTTTGTGTTTCAAATTTGAGCACCCTCTTCCCATGGGGTCAAGTGTGGATGGGGGAGAAGGAAGGTATATACTTCTTGTCCTTGTTATATGATTTTTGCATATATCCTTTTGCAAATCTAATTGATATCAACTGATTAACTGATATTTGATAGGTGTTAAGTGGCTAACTTATATTAGGGAGCATACCAGATGAGACATATTATTAGATATTCCCAACCCCTCAAGGTTATGCCCTCGAACTCTAGGAGAGAAGTAGCCACCCAGAGGACATCAAACTTGCTAGAGTGAATGGGGAGTTGGGAGATGAAGCCCAGAGGGGCTGCTACACTCTACTTTCATATTTTCCTTTCTTAATCTCCCTCTCCTTAGTCTTTCTTCAAGAAAAACATGAGAATGAAGAGGTCAAAAGACAAAGATAAACTTCTCATTTTTGATGTCTTCCATTCAGTAAAAAGAAAGTTATACTGGAAGCTGCCAGAGTGAATAGCTTAAGACCTTTAGACACAGCCTGAGCTCCCAGTCCTCTCCCTATCTTGTGGACTGTCCAAGGGCACTGGTGGAAATACAGAAGCAGCCCCGGGCTTCTGAAGGCACACCTAGCACTCATCTAGACTCATCTCGTCAATGAGAATGAAGGGGTATTTAAATCTTCAACAACAGAAGTCCGTAGTGATACCCAAGTGCCCAGGTCCCTCTCCTTGATTACATTTGCCAAATTAACCAAGAACATTGCTTCTTTAAAACAATAACAACAGTGATGATGACCAAGAAAGAAAGAAAGAAAAAGACTCCTAAGAAGCAGCAGTGTAATATCTTTCATGGAGAGTCACTCTTTGAGTTGGGAAGGAACTGTTCCAGATTCTACCCCTACCACATACTGGCTATGTGGGAGGCAACTTTTTAAGCTGCAGAATAGCTGATTTACATTGGGATGTGGTTTCCTTATTGGTTATACTTTATATCAGTGAAACTACCAAAAATGGTACCAATAAGCATATATTTTCCAAGGGTTTGGTAAAACAATGTTCTATTATAATGCTTACTTTCATAAGGTTGATTCCAGCATTGTAATAAATGAGTAATGATTACCTATCATGCGGTACACAATTTTGTCTTTTCCCAAAGTTATGTAATTATCTTTCTGTTTCTAATTCACTGTGTGGCATCATAAAAATCAGTTAAATCTATCTGGACTTCAGTTTTCTCTTCTATAGGGAAAAGAAGGGAGGAAGGAAGGAAGGAAGGAAGGAAGGAAGGAAGGAAGGAAGGAAGG
>NW_027185791.1:3416106-3488852 GCF_028583685.1 Petaurus breviceps papuanus
AAGGAAGGAAGGAAGGAAGGAAGGAAGGAAGGAAGGAAGGAAGGAAGATGCTGCATTGTTGTAATGGGAATGAGAATTTGAACATCTTCCCTGCCCCTTAATAGACCTAGGGGGGAGTTTGAAGACCTCCCCTGCTTTGAAAGTAAACTCTTCCCCCTAATAGGCTGAATGTAATCACATGGAGCCTGTGATGGAAGGAATTTGCTAAAGAGTGGAGCAGAGCCCACAGGAAGCTTCCCTGCTATGAAGATAAACTCTGCCCCCTAATAGACTGAGTGTGGTCACATAGAGCCTGTGGTGGGAGGAGTTTGCTGAAGGGAAGCAAAGCCCACAGGAAGCTGGCCATCAGAGCTAGCCAGACAGGGAGAGAGCAGCTCAGGTAAGGAGATAGAGAGGTTTGTGCATAAATATTGATCTTGTATTGGTTTGTGGGAAGTCTGAAGGATGCTGCAGCTCTCAGCATTATTATGTCTTCTGAATATCTTTGGTACTATGATGGAATCAGCTTACTGGTTTGGGGATTTGGGTTTCTGGTGCCTGAATAAATGCCTCAGTTCTATCCTATATCTGGAGAGTTTGGTATATTTTGCAATTGAATGACATGTGATACTTAGGGTCACAGTCTTTATCGTGATCATGAGTGCTGTCAATATTTCATTGGCACTATAATTGTCCAACTGGAACTGGCCAGTTGGGTCCCCAGTGGGGCAGCTCAAACCACTCACAGGTTATTGTTTGTCCTTTTTTTTCACAAAGAGGACCATGACAGCAGGAAGGTAATGCTGTGACTTGCAAGTGAATTAGATTTAAGTGAGGGAATGTAGTACAAAATCACCAGCTTCACTTTCTCCTCTGGAGCCACCTGGATCCAGTGGCAAGATGTAGATAAGGACAATTGGAGATGGTGCCCAATCAGAGAAACTACATTTTGCTAATAAAAAAAAAACAAAAACAAAACACCATAAACAATGAAGTAATATGAAAAAAGTATAACATCTTCTCTGATAAAAGCTTTATTTCTCAAATGTATAGGGAATGCAATCAAATTTATTTATTTTTTAAGAACAATCATTCTCCAACTGATAAATAGTCAAAGGATATGAATAGGCAATTTTTGGTTAAAGAAATCAAAGCTATCTATAGCCATATGAAAAAAGTGCTTTAAATTACTATTGACTAGAGAAATGCAAATTAAAACAACTCTGAGGTACCACCTCACACCTATCAGATTGGCCAACATGACAATTGTTGGAGGGGATGTGGGAAAAAATGGAACATATGCATTGTTGGTGGAGTAGTGAACTGATCCAACCATTCTGGAGAACAATTTGGAACTATGCCCAAGGGGCTATAAAACTGTGAATGCCCTTTGATGCAATAATACCACTACTAGGTCTGCATCCCAAAGAGATCAAAGGAAAAGGACCTATATATACAAATTTTATAGCAACTCTTTTTCTGATAGCAAAGAATTGAAAATTAAGAGAGATGCTCAACAACTTGGAAATAGTTGAACAAGTTGTACTATATGATTGTGAAGGAATACTTTTGTGCTATAAGAAATGAAGAGGGGAATGATTTCAGAAAAACCTGGGAAGACATATATGAACTGATGCAAAGTGAAGTGAGCAGGATTAGGAGATAATTGTATACAGTAACAGCAATATTGTAATATTTTTCAACTATGAATGACTTAGCCACTCTAATCAATACAATGACCCAATACAATTCCAAACACCTTATAATGAAAACTGTTATCCACCTCCCGAGAAATAACTATTGAACTGAGTACAAATCAAACTATAATTTTCTCACTTTATTTTTCTTGTTTTGTCATGACGTGGCTAATATGGAAATATTTTTGCATGATTGCAACAGCAAGCACCCTAGCACACCCAGGATGGCTGCTAGCACAGGTACTTTGATTTGCTTTGCTAAAGGAAAGCAACTCAAAAGGGGTTAACAATCTTAACTTTAATCAAACATATATATCATTCACTTCGTTCAGGGGTAAAAGTCAGCACCTGAACTTCAGAAAATGCAAACGGAATTTCAAGCGGACAAAAAACACAGACAGAGAAAGTAACACAGTTCAACAGACCAACAGACAGGGCTTCTAGCTGTCTGGCCATTACATACATACAGGGTTAGCTACCAGATAGGAAAGCACTAACATCTGGGTCTTCAAAGCCAGGGGACTCAATGGCTACCCAGAGTCTCATCTGCCCAAATCACACACCTCTTGCCCTAAGTGAGCCCCAAAACAAAACCTCTCAGAGTATATATAGCCTTCTCCAGGGTCAGAGGACATCACAACCTTTAGGTCCACTGCCTAATTGCAAAGTAATAAAAAGTGTGGCCCATTCCTGAAAAACAAGCCTCCCCTAAGCAAGCTTCTCTTGTTGAGCTCCAAGTGAGGTCCATTAAGGGGCAGGGAAGATCTTCAAATTCCCTTGTCATTACAACAATTTCACATGTATAACTGATAAGATATTGCTTACCTTCTCAGTTGATGGGGGAAAGGCTGGAGAGAGGGAGAGAATTTGGAACTCAAAAGAAAATTTCTTTAAAAAATGTTAAAAATTAATATTTTTAAAAAACTGATAATAGTGGATTATTTCTCCTTTAGCTAGATTGCAATAACACTGACTCAATCAGACAAATATTTATTAAGTGCCTACTATCCAGGCATTGGGGATGAAAGTTGAAAAATGAAGCAATCCTTACTATCTACTAGCTTAGATTCTAATGACAGAGACAAGTACAAATAAAACATATATTGCATAAGGATAAAGTTAATAAATATGCATATATACAGAGTAGTTATATTCAGTGTAGCTCACTGGGATGGCAGTAATAGTCTGGGGGATCAAAGATGGTACCCTATGAGGTCAAGGTAAGGAGGGAGTGCTCTAACACACTGAAGCATTGCTATCCTGCCATGATGAAAAAGTCAAATTTAACCATGTTAGTGGAAATGGACATTTTAAATTATTGCTGAATATCTGATTGCAAGCTATCATACCCATTTTAGAACAATTACAAATTAAAATTGAAAATGGATTCTTCAGAACTCTTTCATACAGAGACTCTTTGTCAGGAGATAGCCACAAACTGCCTAAATTCAAGTCAATTTTGCCAAAAATCCTCATCTGATCATATCTTCAATTGTTTATCGATATATGGCTCTTTTTACAATAACTCCTATTTATGAGTTCTATCACAACCCCTGAAATCTTCTGAGAGGGACCTCAGAAAGGGCAAAGGATGAAAAAATAATCATTTTGAAAATGATAGACTAACTCAGAGAGCAAAGGGAGTTGGAAAATGATTCTTAAATCAGGTGACCTTCCCCCGAAAGCTCTACCCTGTGTTATCAGGGAACTCTTCTAACAGTTGTCAGATAGCTCATTCAGGACTTGCCTCATCTTGTTTCTCTGATGCTGGGGGCAATGTTCATGCCAGTCGGTGGCCTACACCTGGGATGTTCTCTGGGGGAGGGTCGGATTACACCACATATGCTAGTGGTGGAATGTGCATGAAGAAGCATCTTGAGGCCGTTTTCTGGTTAAGAAGGAAACCCTATTGATGTTTATATCTAGCAAGAAGTTAGCTCTCTACAATAATGAGACCACATACCAAAACCTATGGCATGCAGAGAAAGCAGCTCTTAGGGGAAATTTTATATCTCTGAATGTTTACATGAACAAAATAGAGAAAGAGGAGATCAATGAATTGGGCATGCAATGGAAAAAGTCAGGAAAGGAACAAATTAAAGAAGCTAACTCTTTAGGGAACACTATTTAACTCTCAAATAATCAGTCAGTTCTCCCACCATAGCTTACTTCTTCCAAATCTGAAGTCAGGGATGAAGACTTGCTTCCTATACCAGAGAACAGCTTCCTGCTTTCAACACTCTAGACTTGAGGAAAACTTCTGGCTGCCTCTTTTCAGCACTGCAACTTGGATATGCTGGAAATCCCTGTAATCCAAGCAACATACTATGGCATGGATATCCTGCCATGATGTAAAAATCAAACTTTTGCAATTTGATGAAAATGGAACATTAAATATTGTTGGGAGCTGATTGGAACCTGTTGTATCTATTTTTACAAAAGCTGCAAATAAAAATTGGT
The DNA here is from genome assembly GCF_028583685.1 of Petaurus breviceps papuanus. Taxonomy (NCBI): domain Eukaryota; kingdom Metazoa; phylum Chordata; class Mammalia; order Diprotodontia; family Petauridae; genus Petaurus; species Petaurus breviceps. The sequence continues at coordinate 3,420,243 of NW_027185791.1, forward strand.
GTGATTTCTAAAACGGAAGTCTAGGGTGGTGACCACTTGCCAGAAGGTAACCATAAGCTGTATGAATTTGAGTCAATTTTGCATCAATCAATATGCCCTGCCGATTTTGTTATTGCTTTTGCTATTTTAATTTAGTGAGTCATAAATTATGCATCCAATCTTTTAGTGTTTTGAAGAACATTAAAAATTTGCTCTCATATCTAAGCAGCTACTGAATACAATAAAATATATTAGTTCCAAATATATTCTTTATTGACATTTAAACAGTTGGAATTACGGGGTTTGTTAGTGTGCCTGCACCAAATTTGGAGATTCACTCTGGGAACCTGCTACCTATGTACAATTCCTCTTAAATTATGCATGTTTTATAATTCTGTGGGTAAATGTGGTTTTTCAGGGTTATTCCAGGAATACCTCTGTAGAACGTTTGATATATCCTTTGCCTTGGCATTGTGCAGAAAGCAGAGAGGAAGTAAATTGTGCATACTAAAGTTAGAGCTTAGTAGGTTTGCCACAGTTTGGATAAGAATCAAAGCCTTCAGTTACTAAGGATTTACTGGATTCATATCACCTATATCTCAAGCCACAGGAAGAAAAATCTCACTGGAACTAGGAAAATGACAGATATCTCTGATTTTTGAATGTTGATTTTGTACTTCCATGGTTGGTCAACTCTCTAAAATACTGATGGGCTAACCTACTGGAAATGGCTTAGATATATAGATCAGGAATCAAACTGTGATTTTGATTCAGGTTTGGGTCCAAGGGTTGGAATCATCTTGATTTTACAAGACTGATCTTCTGACTCTCTGTAAAACTAATTCTTTAAATAAAACCAGAAGAATGTGATAATTAAATACCTGATGACTAAACTAAATAAAAAATGCCAATTCTCTGATGTTTTATCTCATGAAAAGTAAATCAGGGGCCAAGAAGCTAAGACACACTGAAAAGAAATGGGACCATAAAATGCTAGGAGAGGGCAAATGGATAAACAAACTTTGTCTGGGAGTGAAGGTCTGTGAGTACATAGGAATTATTCAGTGCTTGCCCTAGACCCTATGCTAGACCACACAGAGACATGGCTTTGACTAGGACATGGATCCTGATAACCTTTACTTGTTGTTTTGGAAAAGATTTTAAATATAAAATAATTGTACAGCTAGGAGACGTTTCTCAATCATATGTCATTTTTTCCCAATGGTTCCTTCCATCTCCAAACAAGACAAACTTAAATCAATTACTATCCTTTTAAAGAAATCTAGAAAAGGAGCTTTTCACAATCTCCTTGGGGAACTCATTTGTTCCAGTGCTTATCAGGTCATTTTTTCTGATGTCTAGCCAAAACCTGGTACTAAAGACATTTTTTTAAGTCCAAGGTGCTATTGATTTGCATGTTTTTTTTCATGTGCATGTCAAATTCCAGTGACGTTGACTCCAAAAGGAAGATAAAATGACACATCAAATACAGTACTAAGGAAATGAAGAACAGCTTTTTAAAATTACTCACTTTTAATCTCAGTCCAAATCAGGAAGACAGACATACAATACTGAGGGATACACATACATGCGGTTAGTTTCAGGGCAGGACCTCTCTTTGTTTTAGTCCTTGACACTATATGGGGGTATATCTTGAGAAAGATCTCATGCAAATACCATGCTATTGAATCATTATTGACATCTTTCAAATAAACTACAATTTAATTAGTTTTGTCTTTCTTCCATCTTTCAGACTTTACATTGTTAGATGTTGTCACTTAGATATAAGTAGAATCTATCACAGAATGAATTTAGGACACCACACAATATATGTCTTTTTCTTCAAAGATAAATACGAGAAATACAAAAGTCCAGAGATGACACTGAGATTTATGTCCAGAAAGACGAACCAAGGTAATTGATTGCCTCTATTACCCCTTAATGACTTAGGGAGGTAGACATCCTCCAAGTTGGTCTTTTAGACCTGGACATCAGAATTCCAATAGTTATCTGAGAGCTGATTAATTAGAGGAATTAACATTTAATGTAACACTATATAATAAGGTCACATTGAGCCTCACTTAAAGCAAACTATATATATATATCCCAAAACCATTTTCTCAGTTAGATCTTTGTGATAGAGGAATCTAAATCATCCTTAATTCCTCTTTTTCTCCTTCTCTCTCTCCCTCTTCCTCTCCATCCCCCACCTCCCCTTATCTCCTTCTCTCCCTCTCTCACCCTCGGGAAGAACCTCCTGGGAATATAGCTGTTTACCTGAGCCCTTAAGGTATATTTGAAGGTAGCACTACCACTCTGATTCACCTTTCAGGCAGGGAAACAAACAATGACATCATTTATTGTATAGCCAAGCCTCAGAAGCTCCTTTTCCAGAAACATCATTCAGTGACTTGTCACTGTTGGATCTGAAAAGAACTAGTCCAACCCTCACAAGCTTTAAATGATCTAGTAAATTTTTAATATTTATTTTCTTAAAATGCAGCTAGCTAATGGGTCTAAATAATATCCTCAGAAAGAGCATTTCTTGGGTTACTTAAATTCATTTTAAATGCAGGTCTGTTCATTTAATTGAGTCCTGACATAGCTCTGAATTATGAGCTAGGCAAGACAGGAACACTTGAGTGACCATTCATTATTTCTTGTCTTTCTCATTTCTCCTGAAATACTTCTCTTCTCTAACTAAATCCTGCAGTTTTCTTTTGTGGTCTGCTTCTAGGCTATTTTAATTTATTTACATCTCAATTTTCTTCGACTAAGTTGTCCCTAAGTAAAACATAGAGAAGCCCCCTTACTTCCTACCAACTTCCCTACATCTTTATTTGTTACATTTGTTTATCCACATTTTTCTCATTAGCTGTTGAAGATAATGACTAATAATAATAAGTTACCTTGAGACCACCCTGGCAAAGATGTGGTTTGTTTTTTTCTCCTCCCTTCTTTACAAGACAGCAGGGTGAGGCTAGGAGTTTACTTAATACACAAATTGAGTAAACTCTCTGAGCCTTCACCTATGAAAAGGGATAATAACTTGTACCTACCTCCAGGCATGTCATGAGGAAAGTACTTTGTAGATCTTAAAGTGCTCAGAAAACTGAAATTGGCTTTCTATAAGCATATTCTAAGCACTGGACTTTCAACAATCCTAAATAGTTCACCATGGCAAAAACCTATTTATTTAACATCAGTATTTTCCCAGGGATGTAGTATGGTCATGAATCATGGAACACAATGGTCCTAAAAGAATAAAATTACAGTTGGTGACCCAGTGGATCTAATGCTGGTTCTAGAGTCAGAAAGATGAGTTAAAATCTGACCTCAGACACTTGCTAGCAATGACACTGGGCAAATCACTTCACTTCTGTTGTTTGCCTCAGTTTCCTCAACTGTAAAATAGGGCTAATAATAGTGCCTACCTTGCAGAGTTGTTGTGACAACCAAATGAGACAGCACTTGTAAAAAGTGCCTAGTAAACTGCTCAGTACATAGTAGGTTCTGAATAAATACTTATTCCCTTCCCTCCCCTTACAAATAACATCATGGCACACTGTCAACACTGTCAGGGGATGACTTTATTTGAAGAAGTGCTATTAATATTGTATGACTAGAACAAGACATGGCAGGTCATATAGTGAACAGGAGATACAACAAAGGGCTCCAGTAGACTATCAACACCCTTTACACACAAAAAGAACAAGAGATCTATATAGCACATATGTGGAAGATTTATCAGGAAATAGCCACAACAGTATAATGCTACCCTACCTTAGCTTAATGCTAATATCCTCAACATAATCTGTGCTCCCTCCATACTTGACCACTAGTTATTCCATGTACCCAATGCATTTGATCTGCTTCTATGCCTGGGCCCACACTCTGCCTAGATTACCCTTTCATCTCCTTCACAAATGGAAATTCTACGTATCCTTTAAAGTTCAGCTCAAATGTCGATATCACCCAGAAAGCCTTCTAAGATCCTCCCATTTGGTCAAGATTTTTCATCCTTCAGATCTCCCATAGCACTTTGTTTGAACTTCATACCTTTGTCCTACATTTTTTGTTTCCTTATCAATATTCCCACTCCACTTTAGACTATAGGACTTAAATGTATCTTCCTCAGAATCTAGAACATTGTAGGGATACCAAAAGGAACTGGATCTAGGTTTTTGCTGACAAAGGGAATTTTCTCTACTGAGCAGATCAACAGGTTGCCCAGGGTTCATATGGCCAATACGTGTTAGAGGAAGGACTTGAACCCAGAAGGAATCTGAACCCAGGTCATCCTGAATCTAAGACCAGTTCTCTACTACAAACAGAACATTTTAAATACAACATAAATATTTGAGCTGAGTGGAACAAGAATTCCACAAGTCAGACTGTAATCTTTCTCAGACGGTAAATTGCCACACTTGTGAGAGTATAGATCTCTCACAATCTTATGATACTAGGATTATAGATTTAGAGTTAGAAGGTAACTTGTAGATTATGAGCACTATAATCAGTCATCACTTCTCTACTCTCTACAACCTTCAAATTAAATCCAAAAGCATATATCTATTAAATACCTATTATATGCAATATCTAAACAGTGTTTTAAGCATTTGGGGTGATACTAAAATGAACACAAGGTCCCTGCATTTAAGAACTTCAATCAAGGCTAAAACACATCCTATATACAATAACATTCACTCTTGAGCCTTGTTATACCTGGAAGTAACTTTTCTAAAGAAACTAAGAATCAATAAAACCTATTGTAAAAAGTATTACTTTTTTGTGACCTTGAACCTCAGAAAAAGTCTGGATCCAATCATAAAGGATGATTTAGTGAATAAGACTGAAAATAAAAGGTCACATGATAAAAAAAAAACTAGAAGAGAACAAGAATAGGTGTCTTTCACAACTATGGCAAGGGGGAAGTTCTTCACTAAAGGTAAACTAATGGAAATCATAAAAGATAAACAATTTAGATGACATAAAAGTAAAAAGCTTGTACACAAATAAATGCATGGCTAGAAGAGAAATTATAGAGTGGGAAAATATTTACCTCAAATATCACTGATAAAAGTTTAATATTTCAGGTTAGATACAAAAGACACAGCAGTCAATGACTATAGTAATCTACTATTTGATAATCCAAAAGGCTCCAGATTCTGGGATAAGGACTCACTATCTGACAAAAACTGCTGGAAAAACTAGAAAACAGTATAGCAGAAACTAGGCATAGACCAATATCTTACACCATATACCAATATAAGCTCAAAATGGGTGCATGATTTAAATATAAAGGGGGACAACATAAGCAAATTAGAAGAGCAAGCAATAGTTTACCCATCAGATCTATGTAGAAGAGAAGAGTTTATGGCCAAACAAGAGATAGAGAACATTATGAAATGCAAAATGGATAATTTTGATTGCATTAAATTAAAAAGGTTTCGCATGAACAAAGACAATGCAACCAAGATTAGAAGGGAAAAAGAAAGCTGGGAAACAATTTTACAGCCAATGTCTCTGATAAAGGCCTCATTTATAAAATATATAAAGAACTGAGTCAAATCTATAAGAATATAAGTCATTCCCCAGTTGATAAATGGTCAAAGGATATGAACAGGCAGTTTTGGGATGAAGAAATTAAAAAAATATATAGACATATGAAAAATGCTCCAAATCACTATTGATTAGAGAAGTGCAAGTTAAAACAACTCTGAGGTACCACCTCATACCTATCAGACTGGCTAACATGACAAAACAGAAAAATGATAAATTCTGGAGATGTGGGAAAATTGGAACACTAATTAATTGTTGATGGGGTTGTGAACTGATCTAACCTTTCTGGAGAGCAATTTGGAACTATGGCCAAAGAGCTATTAAACTATGTATACCTTTTGAAATGCCAGTACTAGGTCTTTATCCAAAAAAAATCATAAAAAAGGGAAAACTACTCACAAATACAAAAATATTTATAGCAGCTCTTTTTGTGGTGACTTATAACTGGAAATTGAAGGGATGCCCATCAATTGGGGAATGACCGAACAAGTTGAAGTATATGAATGTAATGGAATACTATTGTTCCATAAGAACTGGTGAACAGGTGGACTTCAGAAAAGCCTGGAAAGGCTTGCAAGAACTGATATTGAGTGAAGTGAGCAGAACCAGGAGAGCCTGCACAGTAACAGCAACATTGTGCATTGACCGACTTTATTAAACTTAGCTCTTCTGACCAAGGCAATGATCTAAGACATTTCCAAGAATCATGATGGAAAATGCTATCCACATCCAGAAAAAGAACTATGGAGTCTAAATGAAGATTGAAACATACTATTTTCTCTTTTTCTTTCTCATGGTTTTTCCCTTTTGTTCTGATTCTTCTTTCACAACATGACTAATGTGGAAATATGTTTAATATGATCATACATGTATAGCTTATATCAAATTGTATGTCATCTTGGGGTGGGGGAGGGGAAGAAAGGGGGAAATTTCGAACTTAAAATCTTACAGAAGTGAATGTTAAAAACTAAAAATAAAGAAATTGATTTTTTTTAAGTTTGATATTCCAAATATATTGGGAAATGATACAAATATATAATGCCAAGACCTATTCCCAAATAGATTTGGGATGAAGGAGTGATACATACATAGATTTCAGAAGAATTAAAAACTATAAGTTAGCACATAAAATACCTTCAAATCATTGATAGAGAAATGAAAGTTAAAATAACCTTTAGTTTTAGTTAAAATGCCAATGGAAAAGATGAAAAAAATGGAATTATCATTGTTTGAGATGCAGGAGCAAAGACACACAAATACATTGCTGGTAGTGGTATGAATGATCCAAGTGTTTTATATATTTATTTGGAACAAGGCAAGAATATGGGGCTAAAATGCTCACTACTCGGCATATAACCTAAGGTGGTCAAAACCTGAAACATCCAATATATAGCAATATATTAGTAGCTGTACTTGTGGTAGCAAAGAAAAATGAATACCCGTCAATTTAGGAGTGGATAAAAATCTCTGGTATATAAAACAATGGAATATTATTGTGGAAATAAGTGACAGGAGAAATTCACAGAAACAGAAAGATTTGTGCAAACTAATGCAGAGCCAATAAGCAGAGCCAAGAGAACAATATGTACAATAACAAGGATGTAAATTTAAAAATCACTGAAAGACAAACTTTGAATGACTGAAAAACCAGTGAAGTTCCTGGAGAGCAGACTATGAAATATACTTCCCCTCTCAAGGCAATGAGGCAGAGAAATTCTAGGACAGAACATTGTACATGTTACCAGATGTGTTCCCTCTATTGGTTGATTTGTTTAATTGTTTTTCTTTGTCACAAAAGGGGATTCAATCTAGAGGGGTAGGTTCAAAATGACTGTACTATCAATAGCAAAAAGCCATCGATAACAAAATTTTCAGTGGTCTATCTAGTGTGAGCCAGATGGTGAAGGAAGAGCTTGATCATAGATTTACAGCTGGATCATCTAGTCTGACCCCTTCATTTTCCAGAAGAGGCTAACCGAATGCTCAAGATCTCTCAGGGAGGAAATGTTGGAGTCAGGATTTGGACCCATGATCTCTGAATTCAAAGTTTTTGCTTTTTACTCTAGACTGACTCCTTTCAATAACAAAGGCTTCTTTGACTGAATCAAATGGGTATTCTTCCCCAGCTCTCCTGAAACCTCCAGTTACATGGGTCACTGCAGGCTGACATCGGCAACCCTGATAGCACTAATATATAGAGGGTAGGAAATAAGAGTGGTATTCGTGAACCTTGGGATAGGTACCTGTCTCCAATGTAATGTAGTATTTTCCACGTTTGTTAGTATTGTCTGGAGAGAATCATTAGGGCCACAGATAAGATTGACTCAGTCGGAGTGGCTAGGTGGTGCACCAGAGTAAGAACGACAGTTCAAATCTGTCCTCAGACACTTAACACTTACTAGCCATATGACCTTGGGCAAGTCACTTAATCCCAGTTGCTCTGCCCTCCCCCCTCCAAAAAGAAAAAGAAAATTTTAAAGAAAGATTGACTCAGTCAATCCTAAGGCAGGAAGGGGAAATTGATAACTGTTGGACAGTAAGGACAGTAAGAAAGCCCAAAAATGAGCACAGTAAGGCCCCAGGCCACCCACCAATCCTGTGGAGTCTGGAGCTGGTAACCTTGCCCAGATCCACAGAGCCAGGCCCTGAAACATCATTTGGCCAAACACAGTGCTCGTTTTTTTTCTGTTGGCTTCTCAGAATGACCCACTGACCAAAAATGATACCAAACCACTGCTTGGGCTCTGTAAGTTTACAATCCATATAGAAGAAACATTGTTACATAAATCTTGCCAAGTCCGTAGAGCCTTTTAAATTCCCAACTAAGAAGTCTAAGAAATTTATGGCTGTGTTGCTAGATGAAGAGGCCAAGTAAACTCACAATGTTGATCTTAGTTGTGTTTAAATTTCTCTTGCTTTCTGGCACTTTGAGCGGTAGTGAAAAGAAATCATTTACTCATAGCAGCATTAAGCATTTAGAAACACTGGGGTACTAAGAGAAGAGCATTAAGAATATAATTTATGTTACACATGTGGTCGCTGAGCTAGCTAGCTGGGGGCAGATTTTCAGTGAGACACGGTAAGCCTGTCGTGACATAGGTGGTACAGAAACCAAACAGTGCCTGCATGCAATAAATGGAATGGGCTACAGGAAGGCACCATTTTCCTACCATGGAAATCTTTGGAATTAAAACAATCAACACTCCACTCTCCCCCCCCCCCCACACCAGCCACCCCAGTACACGAACACCCCTGAAACTAGAAAGATCCTAGGGATTTGGTGGTTGATTCATGTGACAAATATGCTTTGGGCTTTATGGATAAAGGGAACCGATGCCTTGGGGCTGGCATCTTCTGCCCACTTGTTCTTGGTCCTGGGGTGGAATGTCTCAAATGGTTGGTCTCTCTTCTTTTTTGTAACTATAAGAGTTTCAGGTTTTGTAATGAATTTATTCCATTTCGAACACATTCAGGACTGCAGTTTGAGGAGAATCAGTTGAACCCTGAATAAGAAAAATAAGAACAAAGAAGTTTGATTAAAATTAGGCCTTCGTGTACCCAATCATTCAGTAGCTCTCTGTATTAAATTGAACCCGACTGGCTGGGGGGTTAAGGTGGAGGGGTTACATTGATCCATTAATCAGTCATGGATAATTTCAACATGAAGATTCCAGACCCTTAATACATCTTAGAGTAACACAAACTGAAAGATGGCTAGAATCTCTGTGTCTTACAGTGAGGGGGAAGTGAAGTGAGGTAGCCTGTTATTCTGTGCCAAATTACTTTGATTTAGTGCAAGATGAAATGCAATATGATATTTAAACTTGTAATAGACTAACAAATGACTCAAGTAAAAAGTCATTCTAATGAAAATCCCTACATGTGACCTATAACCTTCCTAAGAAGACTGCTAATTGTGTGCCCCTTAGGTTCATGGTTATAGGAATTTGCTCAAAGCAATACCTAACTCTTATCTCTCCTCCTCCCACCTTTTCCAGTTTAACATTCACTTGTATGTAATCTGAGTATTTTAAATGGGAAAGACTTAGCAAAGTTGAAACTGGAGAAAATACATCTTAACAGAATTTGTAAATTAACAGCCCAATAAGCCAAACTAGGATTTATTGGAATAACATTGTTGAAGAATGTTCCATCTCTAGACTTCCATAATCAGTGACCTAGATCTTAAAAAAAAAAAAAAAGCAAAACACTAGCCTCCAAACTTAGTATTTCTTTTAAAACGAATAAAGTTAAATTTGTTTAAACTCTACAGGATTCTTTATAGACACAGTGAATAGTAAAAATAATAATTTAAAAAGCCTGGTTTCCAATTACCATGAAACCAATGTGTCTTTTTCATGTTTTCCTTTCTCCTAGCCTTCACCCCACCCTCATTAAGTTTTTGAGTTTGTGTTATCTTTACACAGATGCTCACATTCTTTCTTTGCTCAGGAAGTATTCTCTCTACACCATGTGAGGTCTTGGAACAAAAGTTAATCAAACAAAAAACAAACAAACAAACAAAGCCCTGCTCCTTCCCTATCCAGAAAATTTACATTTCATCATGTGGCTCAAATAAAAAAGCACTATGAAAATGGGGGGACCCTCATTTCCTAGATATGTATTATCTTTCCTGAGGAAGTCTTGTGACTCCACAATCAGTTTGAAAGTATTTTGTGAAAGAAAAAACTGAAACAAAATAAAACAAAACAAATTAAAAAATAGAACTTTAAAAAATGTAAAAATAGACCTTAAAAGATACAATAGGGAATTCTATATTATTTTTCTTTTCTGTTGTTTTTTCATATTTCCTTTCTAATCCTACCTCTTACCCCATGCAAATACCGAAACAGATATCTGATAGATTAAAATTAAAATGACAAAACAAACTCTATATAAACTTTCTTTTTCTCCTTTTTTTTTGTTTGGTTTTATTTTTTTTTTCTGGTCAGGAAATGGGATTAAGTAATTTGCCCAGGGTCACAGAGCTTTTAAATGTCTAGTGTCTGAGACCAGATTTGAACTCAGGTCCTCCTGAATCCAAGGTTAGTGCTCTATCCACTGTGCCTCCTAGCTGCCACTCCCCACCCTGCCCCTTTTAGGTTCCAGACATTTAATTCTATGACTGTTTGCTAAATTATATGATTGCATTGAATGGTCCAGTTATCCAAAGCAAAGTCATTTGATTTTTCTAAATGAAATTTTCAATCACAAAGTGCACTGTTCACTCCTTTAAAGGAAAGCATCATGACTGAGAAAGCAGACTGAGAAGAAAAGGAAGACATTTGGAAGGGCTGCATTTTTTGAATCAACAAATCATAGTCACAATAACTGACCAGTGAACTTATGGATAGGTCAAGGAGTCTCTTGAAATGCTGCAACCTCACCTCCTTGTGAAGCCTATTAATCCAAACTGTAAAAACAAACAAACAAAAAAAGGAAATAAACCCATCAATTTAGAGCCTAGAAGATTAGACTGGCTATTTTGCATGACTGTGCCTCTGTTGGTGCCAGCGGATTTTGTGTAGACCTTCCTGAATGATCAGTGGTCTTTACTTGGGGGATATAGCAGAGAGGAGAGGGGACTTTCAAAATGATACAAGGGTAAATGAAACAAAACCCATTGAGTAGGAAATATCCACTACTTACCCTCTTACCCAACATTTACCCCCACTCTTTCCTTATGTCTATGTGTTAAAGTGCATTATTACATAAAGATACTCCTTTGTGGTTTGGGGAGAATGTTGGGGGGGTTTGGTTTTGGGTTTCCTGGTAGTTTATCTTTTTTGGTTTTTTTGCCCCAGCATACAAAGACAGGATAAATCATGTTGCTAGCTAGATATGGTAATGCTGGAGTGATTTTACTCCTATGAGATAAAAATCTGAGGCTTCACTCAAATTTTTAAAAAGAATGATTGGATATTTCTTTTCTGAAGGTATGTTCTGACTTAGTGGTAGACTAGATTAAAGGTCAAAAGCCCAGAGTTCTTGCAAACTGTATCCATCTAACATGACAGAGTATACTAGAAAGCACATAGGACTAGGTCTAAGTGACCTGGGGTATATATACGCCGGGTCTTAGGAGGCCCTCTTTAATTATTTGGGTAAACTTAGCAAAGTCACTGGATAACCATGAATCCCTGTTTCTCCATCTGAAAGATAAGGAATAATAACACCTGTTAACACTAGTATCTCTCGTGTGAGGGCTGCTGAGCCTTCTCAGGGTTACTTTCCACCTTTGGTGTTCACCTTCACCCAACTGTCACCAGTGGCTCCAAGAAGCCATGGCATGTGCAGTAGACAGAGTCTGGTAAACTGGTTCAGCAGATGGGCTAAAACAGGTTGAGGGGAACCAATTGGCATCAAACACACCCATGAGCCAGAGGTGGGGGGTGGGGTATCTATCCCAAGCATGTGAAGACTTCCCCCAAAAGAGTGAGTGTATGTGAACAATTTGTTTCTTTTTTTTTTTTAAGCAAGAGGGGTTAAGTAACTTGCTCAAGGTTACGTGGCCAGTTATTTCTGGGTGTGGTGCTGAGTATCTGAGCCCAGATTTGATCCAGGTCATCCCGACACTGGAGCCGGTGCTCTTACTTGCTGAGCCACCTGGCCGCCCCTAAGCAATTGGGGTTAAGTAACTTACTCAAGGTTACATGGCCAGGTGTTTCTGGGTGGGTGCTAAGCGTCTGAGCCCGGGATTCGATCTCCAGGTCTTCTCAACACTGGAGCCGGTGCTCTTACTCGCTGTGCTACCTGGCCACCCTGAACAATTTGTTTCAATGGGCCATGAAGGTGGCAGAAGCAGGTGCTATGGAATGCTTAGAGGTAGGTTAGACATTGAAGATGTCCTGAGCCATCATCAGTCATCCTGACTTCTGTCTTCCACAATGACTGGAAGAGAGTATGACTGATGACTTCATGCAACTCTAGCTCACTTAAATCCAATCTATGCCATTTTACCCACCTCAGAGTCCTGTGGTAATAAGCAAGTACTGAGCAGCCTTTTTAAAGGACCCCACTCCTCATCTGGAGTGAGGAAGGGGCAAGAAAAAGTGCCCTAGAAATCATTTTCATCACCTGACCTAACCTTGATCTGTTTACTGTAACACACAGGAATTCTCCCCTTACAACTGAAACTCACAAAATGTACAAAAACCTTTTCAAAGATGATTCCACTCCCCACTGGTACAAGGAATGTATGCACACTTACAGGAAATGTGAAATCCAGTAGATTGGAAAGATGAACAGCCCTAGGTGTGAGAGAATTCAGCAGGCCTCACATGCAAATAGCAGCCCTGAGTGAAACAAGCCTGGTAAATGAAGGCCAGCTTACCAAAGTCAGAGCTGGATACACATTTTTCTGGAGTGGCCACAGGGAAGGGAAGCTCTGTGAAGCTGGCATAGATGTTTCAGTCAAAACTAATTTAGTCAATAAGGGTGTATACCTTCCCCAAAGAGTGAACAACAAGCTTATGACAGTGCAATTGCCAATTACAGGAAAGTGCCATGCCATGCCCCTACTGTCAGTTTATATGGGAGCACCCACCATGATGAACCCCAATGAGTTCAAAGAAAATTTTATGAAATCTGGAGACCCTCATCATCATTGTGCCAAAAGAGGACAAGCTAATAATTCTGGATGGCTTTAACATCAGAGTAGGCACAGACTATCAGATGTGGCAGGGAGTCCTTGGGAGGGATGGAGCCAGAAACAGCAACAGAATGGTCACTTACTACTGAAAACTTGTGAGTCTCATGACCTTCTCATCACCGACACTGTCCTCCATTTACCTAAAAGCAATAAAACTTTGTGGATGCACCCTTGCAGCAAACACTGACATTTAATAGACTAAGGAGAAGATATGGAGAGGATGCAATAGTGACAAAGGTGATGTGTGGTGCAGAGTGCTGGACCAATCACAGACATCCCCTCCAAGCTAAACATTCACATTCAGTGAGAGCAGCAGCCCCAAGGCAAGATGAGTACCAGAGGACTCCATGTCAACAGATTGGAGCACTTCTCCCAGCATGAACATTTCATTCCTAACGTGAGGGGAAAGCTGACTGAGCCAATACATTATTGGCAACAGTGGAGCAGAAAAGGTGTGAGATGAACAAATTTATAGACATCTCCTCCACTCCAAATGTTCACATGAACTATCTGTTCGTGACCCATGGTGGAGCCTTCTGAGCTTGTATTGGTGTGATTAGCCATAGTTGGGAACACTGTACTTTGACCCCAAAATAGTGATGCTGTTTTGGTCCTTTTTGAGCACAAAGGAGAACAACCAGCCAAGCTATAAGACTCGCTTAGACTACCTAATAGATTGAGTTCTTCTTGTTACTGTTGCTGTTGTTTTCCAGATCTGTAATTTCTTGATATGGGGGACTTTCATTGAAGGAAGTCCATCTGCCAATGCCAATGGGGTGCAATTTACAATATTGTAATATTGACAAGTTGCCCAGGGTTGCTAAAGGTTGTGATTTGTCCATGGTAATTAGGTGGGTATTAATCAGAGTCAGGATGGTCTTCCAACTCCAAGACCATCACCATCTTTCTTCTCAATAAGATTTGTGTGAAGACAAAAATCAGGTAGTAGAAAAAAAAGAAAGCTTTTTTTTGACAGAAAGAAAAATGCCACAATCAAATCTATGTGAATACCCTTTATCTATATAGTCCCAGGCTGTTGAATCCTTGAGACTACAGAGATTTTGGGGACATCTCTCCAGGTTCACAGAGACATCAGAGGACCTGACCTGGAGAATGGAGAATCCCTGGGCTTGGCTGTTCTCTTTGTTAGAATGTAGAAGAACTCTGTTTGGAAGTCCAGTAGCCTTGAAGAAGGAACTTCCATCAAAGCTCGGGGTGGGGGGGGGCAAATGTGAGATCTTAGCAGATGCGTTCGTGCACTGGAATGCAAGAGGACCAATGAAGGGGGCAAGGCCAATGTGGATTGAAGCTGAAACTGAAAAAAAAAACCTGGCAGCTGGAAAAGTCAGTGACAGAGAATTCCATCCTTCGTCCTGATTTTCCCAGATTTTGTCTTAATCCCACTTTTCAGAAAGCCTTCTCAGACTAGCTGGGAGGGTATTTTTATGTTTATTAGTGTTTTTAATGGTACTTGATACTACTAATAAATTATATAGCTGTTAATAATTATTTTTGTCTAAGCCTATGAATTCAAGGTTTGAAATTGAGTAAGAGATTTCTTCAAGTTTCTCCAGTTTAATTCCAGGATAAGGCCCATGAAATTAGAGAGTTTTTTCAATTGTAGTAATTTCTGAAAATACTCCAGCCCTCAGTTCACTAGATTTTGAACCTTTGAACCTAAAGGGAGAGAAAATTAATAAGGAGGAAAAATAGGATCAGAAAAGGTTGAGGGTTAATGTGGTTGTCCCCCCCCCCATAAAAATATTATCTGAATTTTCAGTTATGCATAATCTTTGTCAAAACTAATTCATAGATTGCATTCATCAACAAAACAATAAAAAGCCCCTGTGTGTATATGTGTGTGCATATGAAAACACACATTTCCCACATTTGTCAGGGCTGAAAATTTGCAAGTTGTGCCTGGTTGGTCAATCTCAGTAATCCTGAAGCTTTGGCAATAGGAGCAACTGTAGCTTCAGTTTTATTTCTAAGAGGTTTAGAGTAGTGAGTGGTGTTGGTCTCCATCATCTGTGAGGTATGGCAGCCTGCTCCTCTGCCCCCATGAAGCTAATCATAGAATATTAGATGTGGAAGAGACTATCAAGTCCAGCCTATATCTGAATATTCCCAATAAATGGCCCTTCTACCTTTAATTGAAAATCTACAGGTAGGAGGAACCCATTGCTTCCCGATACAACCCATTTCTTTCCGTAATGGTAATGGGAATTTGAAGATCTTCCCTTCCCCTTGTATTGGCAAGCTAACAGGTACTTAGCACTTAGTTTCAAGTTTATAATTGTGTCAAGTATTAAGACCCAGAACTTGTGAATCCCACAGTGGGATGGACTTGTTGACATAACAGAAAGGGGCAGAACATGGAGGAGTTAATACAGTATATAAGGAAAAGCCCAAGCTGAGAGGGACCAGAACTTCTGGGAGTGAGCATCTGGATGCTGGGCTGTTACTGCTGGAGAGAGAGAAGAGAACTGAGAAGAACTGAGAAGAGAAATGAGAACTGAGGACCGAACTGAGAATTGAGAAATGAGAAGAGAGGAGAACTGGGAGGAGGCATGGCTGTGGTGTTGGTACTTTGTCTGTCTGTTTTGATGTTACTTTGTCAGATTCATCTGCTGATAGAGGACAGTGATATTGTTACAGAAGCCCTGGGACCTTGCTGCTGGTTCAGAAGCCCTGAAAGAGGATTTTGTTGTTGTATGTTTACAGAAATCCTGGAGGGAGGTCCAGGGACTATACTAATGATTTGTGTTGATTCCTTAGACTTTGTTGTTGGGTCTGTGTTGATTTCTCAGGCAGAAAGTGAATTGATGAGTTTGCCAGCAATGTGTTTGAATGTTACTGTCTTTGTTAAACTTTGTCTTCCCAGGAATAAAGACGATGAAGGACTTGAGGTAGACTAGACACTGTGAGCTTCAGAATGGAACAAGAACTGGACAAGGAGCTGGACAACAATGAGCTGGCAGGAGTTGGGACAGTGGAAGGGGAACCATGGAAGGAAAGAGCCAGCCTCAAGTTAAGATGAAAAGACCTTTCCTTGGGTATTCAATGCAAACTGAGAAGATCATGATTTACTAGGGGTGGAGAACTTTGACCTTTACAATTAGATAATTGAGTTAAGGACTTACTAATTAAGGATGATTGGAAACTAATCTCCAATCAAGAAGAAAGAAGACTTTTTTGATTGAAGAGATTAAGACAATGTGACCTAGGGGTGGAGAGCTTTTGACCTCTGAACTTTGTGTCAATTAAGGAGGCTTGCCTCCTTAAGAATTATTGAGTTACTAAATGAATGTTATCCTTTGCTTAAAGCTATGTGACCATTTTGGTGAAAACTATGTGGCCATTTTAGTGATAAGTTACTATGTCATAACATTGTGAGTGCTGTACTTTGCTTTCTGTGAATGTTTAGCCTTAATTTGTTACTGAATAAATAAAGAGTTCACTATACTGTGTAATCAGAATCTTGAAAGCTGTTCACAGCAGAAGTTCTCTGGAAAGCTCTCATGCTTGGCTTTACACCTTCTTGGATAGTTCTAACAGTTAGAACATTTTTCATTACATTTGAGCCTAAATCTGACTCTCTGTAGTAACTCCCACCTTTTAATTCCTAGTTGTGCTTTATGCAGGTAAACAAAATCTAATGCCTCTTCTATGTGAGGTACCTTCAACTACTCAAAGTCATAATCATGGCCTCCTTAGACCTTCTCTTCTTCTCCAAGCAAAATATTCCCAGTTCTTTCAATTAGTCTTCAGTAACATGATCTTGAATCTTCTCATCACCCTAGCTGCTTTCGTCTAGACCCTCCTCTACTTTATCAATGTCCTTCCTAAAATGTAGTGCTTAGAAACAAACATAATATTTCAAATTTGGCCTGGCCAGTGCAGAATACAGCAAATTTAATACCTTTCTGACTTTGGATATTGTGCCTCTTTTGATTCAACTTACTGTCACCCTTTCAGTGAATTTCCTATTCATGAACTTACCACTCAATTACTATTGAAATCAGTGAAACCTCAAGATTTTTTCAGGTAAACTACTATCTAGCCAAACCTCCCTCCAACTGATTCCTATGAAATCGATTTTTTTAATCTGAATGTGAGATTTTATATTTATTCCTATTAAAATTCAATTTTTAAAGAAGTGACACCCAATGTGTGTCAAGATCTTTCTGGGTCTCGTTTCTGACAGACAGTATATTAGCCGCCCCATTTAGTTTTGTGTCATCTGCAAATTTCTTAAGTATACTCTATGTTTTTATGGAAATCATAGATGAAAATATTAAATATCATAGGTCCCAGCCACTTGGATCTGTATACCCACGGGCCATATAGCCTCCTCTCCACCCTGGTCATTTTTCCCCAGTCTCCTCGAGCATACTCTTTCCCCCACCTCCACCTTTCTGCTCTAGGATCTGTTATATTGCTTCTGGAAAGGGTATGTCAAGTGCCCTATTATTCAACTCATCATTTTTGTGATGGCCTGGACCTTAACTCCCTTTTCTAACCACCACTCTCCTATGTGTTGTCTCCCCCGTTAGAATATAAGTTCTTTGATCATAGGAGCTGTCTCACTTTTTTTTATTTGTATCCCCAGGGCTAAGCATACTGTGTATGGCATATAGTAAGTGCTTAATAAATAGTATTAATTCATTTATTGGTTCAAGACTGCCTCCTACATTGATATGGACCTATTAGTGACTGTGAGAGATAATTTGCAAGGAAGTTTCCCTATTCTGAAAAATTAAATCTAGAGTGTCTTTCAGCATCCACTAGGTCTAAGTTTAGAAGTCACCTGACCTTACAGGAATCTGGGACTTAGAGCAATGGAGACCCTCCCCAGTGCCACCTCAGCACAAGATATGCCAAATAAGTATAAAACTGCCTTCCTGGCCTTGCATTGGACACCCACATGTTTCTGTGTCCTTTGTCTCTGAAATAGATTCCTGCACTTAGATTGTGGGCCAGCCTCCCTACCAATGAGCGTGAAGGCCAGCTGGGGGATTGGGTTTCTGCATTAGGTTATATAACCATGGGCTTGCTTCTACCTATTGCTCTCTCCCTGGCAGATGCCATCCGAGCTACAGGGGCAGGGCCCTTTCTCATGAGAAAGAATAAGGACCTTTTCTGATCTTGGGTTCAGACTCTGAACTCTTTTTTTTCCTTTTTTTTTTTTAAGCAATTGGGGTTAAGTAACTTGCTCAAGGTTACACGGCCAGTTATTATTTCTGGGTGTGGTGCTGAGTGTCTGAGTCCGGATTTGATCCAGGTCATCTCGACACTGGAGCCGGTGCTCTTACTCGCTGAGCCACCTGGCCGCCCTAAGCAATTGGGGTTAAGTAACTTGCTCAAGGTTACATGGCCAGGTGTTTCTGGGTGGGTGCTAAGTGTCTGAGCCCGGGATTCGATCTCCAGGTGTTCTCAACACTGGAGCCAGTGCTCTTACTCACTGTGCTACCTGGCTGCCCGGACTCTGAACTCTTTTAGGCCACACAGTGACTAATCTGCCAAAAGAATGCAAGGTAAAGCAAACTTTGAGGACTGTTACTGCTCAGAAGGAAGGCTTTTGACAAAGTGAAATGATGATGATGATGATGATGATGATGATGATGATGATGATGATGATGGTGACGGTGGTGGTGGTGGTGATGGTGGTGGTGATGGTGGTGGTGGTGGTGGTGATGATGATTGTTGTTGCTGCTGCTGTTGTTTTACAATTCTTCACCCCTTTTCAGGCATCCAAAATATTCAGTGAAGCAAAGAAAAAAAGGTAACTTCTAAGTTCATTTTTAAATTTGGATCTTTTACTGAATATAACTTCATAATGAGATAGTAGTATATGGTTCCTTCAACAAGTATGGATTCAGCCAGTATGAAAATTATGGAATCCAGGTGATGCACTTTAGGAGGTAAATTAGCCATTTCCATGCTGCTTGAGTGCCACTTGGGAAATAACAGATAATGAACAAATAAAGGGGTATATTGGCTTAAAAGACTCATGTAGTTTTCAAACAATTCACAAGTGAATCATATGATCACAGGGTAAATTAGTTCTTCCCCTGTGATTCAGCATCCAATTCTTTTTTTCCCCCAGAATTTTTGTTTTTAGTTTTCAACATTAATTTCCAAAAGATTTTGAGTTCCAAATTTTCTCCCCATCTCTCCCCTATCCTCCCCCCCACCATGGCAAGCATACTGACTGTCCCTTCCCCCAGTCTGCCCTCTCTTCTATTCCCCCCTTACTTTCTTGTAGGGCAAGATGGATTTCTATACCCCATTGCCTGTATATCTTATTTCCCAGTCAGCATCCAATTCTAAGCACCAGAAGTCATGGTGTACTGAATGTTCCTCTTATATCTGAAGAGCCAGCTCACCTTCCTTCATTTTTTATGGCATTATGAATAAATAAAGAACCAGACCTGTCTTCACTAAAACATACTTTCAAATGCCATCTTTGACATAGACTAGTTCCAGGACTTTAGGTGAGTCACTTAACCTCTGCTAAGATGCTAAGTTATACACAGTATGTTAATGATCTGCATCTAGAGACATGTCCACGCCAGGAATTCTCTGGACTGATGAATTCTAATTTTTTGGAGGGGGGAAGGCAAGGCAATTGGAGTTAAGTAACTTGCTCAAGGTCACACTAAGTATGATCAGCTGTCTAAAGTAGGATTTGAACTCAGGTCGTCCTGACTCCAGGGCCTGTGCTGTATTTACTGTGCCACCTACCTGCCCCTGATGAATTCTCTAAAAAGAGGAAGAAAAATAATGTGATCATAATGAGAAGTTAAGTAAATAGATCATTTTGATCTAAAATTATTTTGTTCATGAAGAGAGGCTGCAAAAAACACAGTTTTAAAACTCTTCCCTTATTCTCCATCTAGATCAATGGTTCTAAATCTGGGGTCTGTGCCTAAATTTCAAGCTACCCATGAATTAGGATGAGAAAAAATTATAGCTTTATTTTCACTGATCTCTAGTTAAAATGGAACATTTCCTTCAATTCTTAATTTTAAAAGAATTCTTCTAAAAAGAGATCAACAGGCTTCCCCAGATTGCCCAAAGGGGTCTATAACACCAAAAGGTAAAAAAAAGCCCTGTTCTAAATTAAGCCATGTTTTGTTGAAAGACAGAAAGGGAAACAGTCAATTGGCCCAAACTTGAGAGGGGAAATAGGACAGGCTGGCTGGATTCTGCATCCAGGAAACCCTGAAGATATTAGTGTGCTAGAAACTTGCTTACCCATTCTTTAGCAACTAAAGTCTTTTTTTAGGAAAATGGACTCCATCTGGTCTGAGTCATTAGCACTTTTTGAAAGGTTGCTTTGAAGATCCTTTGGTGTTCAAAAAGCCCTTAATTGAACCTCTGAATGACTTTCACTTTACTAAGTGTCTTTTTTCTGGGGTTCTTTCCTATTGGCCAGCATGCAGCAAGCAATAAATCTGTACTGAATCTTACTGATTCAAATCCCTGTCCAAATTTCAGACCTATGGAGCTTGAGTGTATTCCAAGTCCACCCCAAAGCACTCATTGTCTGACCAAAAGGAAAACTTGCTGCAAACAAAAGCCTTTATAGTGAAAACTGCAGGATTCCAGTCACAAGAGAAGTAAGCTAGATTATGATGTATTAAAACTGCTAGACTTCCTAGAAAGCATGTGTGTTCATACACGTGTGTATGTGTTGGGGAATGGAGAAGTCCAGAGTCTCTGCTTACCTATTACATATTATAGCTTAAGTCATGTTCATAGAGATGGAAAAGAAATGTGACCTATCGAACTAGGGCTCAGGGTGCCAATAAAAACAAGGGAACATTCGTTATAACAGGAATAGTCTCTTATGGAGGATAAATTTGGGAAGAAAGAGACACTAGAGGAAAGTTCTACTTAAACACAAAAAGAATTCTACCCATTTCTACCTCTGGATCCTCTTTTTAAAAATTCTTAAACTTAGATGAGTCAGATCTCAAGATTGAATGAATTGGCTCCATTTATTCCCATTGAAGGCATCTAAAGCAAGGGTTCTTAAACTCTTTGGTGTCCTTTTCGACCATCTGGTGAAGCCTACTGACTCCTCAGAACAAAGCTTTTAAATGCATAAAACAAATACATAAGATTACAAAGTAAACCAATTATACTGAAACACAGTTATCATAATATTAAAAAAAAAAAGTTCATGGGTCCCAGGTTAAGAATCCCTGATCCAAGGGAACTGGTTGCTTTCTTTTGTTTTTTTGGCTCAAAGTGAATTCATCAAAGCAGTCCCTAGTCAGTAGCTCCAGATGTTTCTGCCTCATGTACAGTGTCAACGTTTGGAGAGCAAAGTTATTTCTAAACCTGAAAACAGAACTTAGACAGCTGTGGATTTTGGATCTTTTCCATACAGACTCATCTGGGAACAAATTTTGGTTATGAAAGTGATAGAAGTATCATTTACTCATTAGTTTCTGGTTATTAGATTGGAGCTTTTAATGACCAGTTACTCCCAACATTCCACACTCTAGGACTAAGTGGTATGCATCCTTTCCTTTGTAACTAAGGAGGGATCAATTTGGAATGTGCTAATTTCCAGACCCAGAAGTACACCTAAAATTACAGGTAGCCTTGTAGGAGCTGGAAGGAGGATACTGAAGAGGTTGGTCTAGGTAACATTCAAACTAACTTGGATAATTAGCATTGCTAAGAAAGAGTGACCTATTTCCCCCATTCCCTTCTGCTTCTGCTATTTACCTTTCACCTCCTCCCCCCAAAAAAAGGACATTCTTCAGATACTGTTGGATGTCTTTGAGGAGAATCATATATTTTTTATCAACTTAGAAATACAGCATACTCAAGGTAAGTAAGGAGATGATAAGTATATCCCTAGGAGCAACTAGGTGCAATGAATCAACCCTGGAGTCAGGAGGACCAAAGTTCAAATCTGTCCTCAGACACTTGAAACACTTACTAGTTATGTGACCTTGGGCAAGTCACTTAACCTCAATTGCCCTGCTTTCCCCGATCAAAAAAAAAAAAAAGAAAAAGAATATCCCTTGCTGCCCTTGATAAGATAAGCCTCATCATGTCAATGACATTCCAAGGTAGTGAAGAAGCCAGTCTTTTTCTGCCACTGGGTTTGTCTCTTCTCTTGTGCAACTTATTCCTGGATTCTGTCTGATAAGATATAATACCATATGGGGAGATATCTTAGGTACTTTCCTTCTGATGCTGACATGTAGCCTATTTGCTCTTTTGTCTAGGAGAAGAAATTTAGAAGCTATAACCTGTGAGTTTAACCAAGGTCAAGTCCAGGAGTAAAGTCCATACCAGGTTTTGTAGCCAATCCAGCATCAATGACCCTAAGGAGTAAATAACAGCCTTCAGGGATAACTGAAACAAGGATTAATACAGCAATAATGCCATATTTGAATGGGATTGAACTTGGTGAGACCAATGCTATATAGACCCTATGATATTTGGGGGCACTCTCCCCAGAGACTTAGTTGGTAGAGGGGAAAGTGTGTGACTGAAGGTTTGAGAGAAATGTATGTACTTCTGTTCTTGCTATAGCTTCAAAGAAAATATTCCTTTGTAAAAGTTAACTGATGGTAATGGCTAAAGTGGAAATGGGTTCTAGCTGCTGGTTGAACAATAGCCACAATGGCAGGGAAAATACTCAGTACGGGGGCTTGAGCTAATAGCATTAGAGAAGAGATGCTTCATCCCCTTAAGGTACTCCTAGAATCCTGAGGTGGGGAGATGTACCCAGACTTACCCTGGGATTCAGATTCCAGAGAATACTGGCTACATAGTGTCAGCATTTTAGAAATATAGCATACTATAGGTAAGTAAGGAGAAGATAATATTCCTAACTACCTTTGATAAGGCCAAGTCACTTGGTCCAGATGAATTGAAGAAACCAGCAGATGATACTGAGTACTACAAGAGGTACCTTTAATACTTGAGAAACCAAATTCTATCCCAGTTCTCAACAAAAGAAAAGGGAAAAGAAGGGAGCCTACAATCTCTTTAAAAAAATAATTGAGCTTGATTATGATTTCTGGTAAAATTCTAGAGTATATTATTAATACAATAGTTATTGAATATCTAGGAAGGAGTTTAAATTAATTGTAATGATTTACAATGGTGGGAGACACATTTCTCCCACCCAAAGGAAGAGCATGATAATCACTAAAGTTCCATGGAGTTTTGAGTTGCAGTACCTTGAAACATGGGAAAAGGAATAAAAACAAAGAAGTTTGAACTTAAAATTCCAGAGCCTTAGTGCCAAGAGGTTGACCTGAATGATGGTGGGCAGTCTGGGAAGTTTGAGTTGGCATTTTTCCACTTGGGTAAGGTTAGCAAAGGGATGGAGGGAATGTTGGCTGCTATTAGGATAATCATTAAGTTTAGCGTGTATATATGTGTATGTATATATCATATAGTAATGATGGCTGTGGTTATGATGAAGTAACATTGTTGCTACTGCTTCTGATAATAATGATATTTTCTTCCTTTTCCTTCCCTATATTCTCCAGAGTTCTCTTTGTTGTTCTCTCAGAGTCAGTTGTGTTCCAAGGTTTTCTGTTCTTTAAAGTTATGTTTACACCTTCCATTTTAATTAGTACCAATTCCAGCTTTTGCTAAATAAAAACAAGACCAATCTTAACTTACTTTGGATTCATGCATGCCCTTAATTACAAACAGGGCCACTTCAAGGGGAAAAGAAGCAATGTTGGGTATTGGTATACAGAGAGGACGGCAAAGGTCTAAAATGCTGAGGTTTTATTCAAATAGAAGCCCCAAACTAAAATGAGAGAGTCTTATGTTTTTGATTTATTGATTTTGGATAAATTTTCCAAAAATTCAGAACTAAAGTGGATCTAAGGTTTTTTTCTTCCTTTGCCCTAGGCTTAGAAATGAGTTAGAGCATCATTTTGTTGTCAGGGAAAAGGCTAGGCTGTTGGATCATGTGGTTTCACTCATTTATCTTTCCCCCTCTTTTTCCACACCTGCAGAGATGTTTCTCTCTCTAGGGAGACTTCTTAGGGAGACTAGGGAGTAGGAACTTCCCAGTGGGAAGAGAAAAGTTATGGCTGTTCCTGGATAGAAATGTCCACATTCCACAGATGGGAAGCCAAAAGAAGGAGCACTTTTTCCCTTTTGGTATCAGCTCCTACCTTAAGCCTATAGTCAAACAGGCACAAAAAGTAGCAGAACAAAAAATTTACTAACAATTAAAGATATTTAAAAGTTAAAGAAGTTGCCTCTGGAGACAGCATGTTTCCCCTCAACAGAAATCTGATCATTTGGTGGTGTGGTAGGTTTACACTGAGAGTATTTGAATCAGTCCAAGGGTGAATTCTCAAAAAAACTGAGGACAAACCTTCTGTGTTGACAACCAGGAAAGAGATGAGTAATTTGGATTACCATATAAGAGAGATAGGGTATCTTTCAGTGAAGATGAGGAATTGTGCTGAGAAAATATAGATGTAGGCTGATCAAGCATCTTACAAGGAAACTGCATAACCTGCTGTTATTATATGGAAAAATACGCATGAAGTATAGGAAGTTTCCCTTTGTGTCAGATACATACAGAATCACCAAAAGTTTAAAACTTTAAAACTCTCTGGTTTCCAGAGAGTGACAAGTTCAAAGGGAGTGAGTGGAACAGCTGACGAGACATTCAACTGGGCTTAGAACTCCAGATAGGAGTGCATGAGATAGAGATTTAACTAATGGAGAAGGGGAGTGAGATTGTAGGCACTGAGGACCAAACCTTTCAGAAAGGAAACAGAGCTCAGTCTTTTCCTACTATTTTCTAAGGTTTTTGGACCATTTGTGTGGCTCAAATGAAATAAACAATATAAACATGCTTTGTGAAGCATCGTATAATATGAGATGGTGTTATTACTTCTTACTGCATCATGGGAAAATGCAAATTACCTACAAAGAGGAGAGTATTAATGTAGATGTTGACATAGGTTGGAGGATCTGTCCTGGGAGATCTGGAGGATCTGGTTTCTTTTTTTTAAATTTATTTTTGCCTTTTTGGAGGGCAGTTGGGGTTAAGTGATTTGCCCAAGGTCACATGGCTAGTTTTTGTGTTAAGTTTCTGAGGTCATATTTGAACTCGGGTCCTCCTGACTCCAGGGCCAGTTCTCTACTCACTGTGCCACCTAGCTGCCCCAATACGCTGATTTCTTATTGTGACATTGAGGCATTCTATGTTTTCAGAAGCCATAACAGAAGATCTCAATTGTTGATAGGTTCTAATGAGACCACAAACATTTATTAAGTCCTTACTTTGTGTAAGGCACTGTGTGCCAAATGCTGGGATATAAATACAAGCAAAAAGACAGACAGTCTCTGCTCTCAAGGAGCTTACATTCTAATGGGGGATAGCAACAAACAAAAGGAAGATGCAAAGCAGAGGGGAGGAACCCCATTAGGGGCATGGTGGCAAAGTTTGGAGGATGAACAATAGCTAGAGTGAACCCTTACCTCAAAGGAAGCTTCTTAAAGGAACTCAGAAAAGAGAAAAGGAGCCAATGGGAGGAGAGACAGAAGACAGTTGTGACACAATGACAAAATCTAGAAAATGAAAGGCTTACCCAAGATAGAAATTATGCTTTGAGTATAGTTCTGGTGATAGACTGATCTGTACAAACTAGGGAGGCAAAAAGGGGGAAAGAAGATGCTAAGAATTATATAGGTTTTAGACTAGATACAAAATAGCTTTCTTTTAAAAAAGGATGGATTTGTTTTTTCACCTTCTGCAACCATCTCTCCTCATTTGACATAGTGATATTGATACAGTACTTTACAATTTATCGAGTGTTTTTGAAATATTGCCTCATTTTATTCTCACAATCCTGGGAGGTAGGTCCTATGCAGATGAAGAGACTGGACCTGACAGAGATTAAATGACTTCCCCAGGGTAATGCAGCTAGGAAATGTCTAAGGACGGATCTGAATTCATGTTTTCCTGAAGCTAGGTCTAGTGATCTACCCTTTATACCACCTAGTGACCTTGACAAGTAAAATCATTGTTGACACAAATTTCCTGATCTCTTTTTTGGTAGCAATTAATTGGTTTAATTTCTGGGGGCAAAATGATTGTAATCAGTGTCCTGTAATTTCTGTTGTCTATTTCTAACTTGCAATTTTCAATATGTGAGGGATGATTTATCAGAAGTGAAGCATCCTCAGAAGGGTTAATAGTTTTTGAATTATTGAAATACAGTTTACTCCCTTACCTTGTAAAGCCATGCATTGCAACACAACCTAATTGCCCACCTTTTCTTGTCCTTTGTTCTTTTTTGCTGGGGAAGATTCACACGAGTAGATTGTGCCCCCTGAAGCCCAGCCAATGGGATAAGGTGAAGGGGGCTTGTGGGTGGGAGGGAGCTCGTATTAGAGTATAAAAGGTCCTTTCTTTCCGGAATCAATTTGTACTTCCCTGGCTGGCATCATTAGGGCGACGAGGGGCTGTACCCTTTCTCATGAGAAAGCAATAAACTCATTTGTGCTTTCAGGTATCTGTGTCTTTGTATTTTTTTTTTTTGGTAGTGGTCTCTGTTCCACACAAATGGCTTTTTAAAGTAATTCACATTTAAATCATAGTTGTATGCCATATGTTTTTTGTTTTGTTTTTTTAATTTTATTTATTTACTTTTAGTCTTCAACATTCACTTTTACAAGATTTTGAGTTCTAAAATTTCTTCCCCTCCTTCTGCTCCCGTCTTCCCAAGGCAGTGCACAATCTGATATAGGCTACACATGTACAATCATATTAAAAATATTTCCACTTTAGTAATGTTGTAAAGAAGAATTAGAACCAAAGAGAAAAACCACTAGAAGGAAGAAACAAAAAATTTAGAAAGAGAGAAAATAGTATGCTTTGATCTGCATTCAGACTCCATAGTTCTTTCTCTGGATGTGGGTAGCATTTTCCATCATGAGTCTTCTGGCAATTGTCTTAGATCCTTGTATTGTTGAGAAGAGTTAAGTATATCAAAGTTGGTCATCAAACAATGTTGCTGCTACAGTATACAATATTTTCCTGGTTCTGCTCCCTTACTCAGATCAGTTCATATAAGTCTTTCCAGGTCTTTCTGAAGTCCACCAGTTCATTATTTCTTATGGAACAATAGTATTCCATTGCATTCATATACCACAACTTGTTCAGCCATTCACCAATTGATGGACATCTCCTCAATTTCCAATTATTTGTCACCACAGAAAGAGCTGCTATAAATATTTTTGTACATGTGGTCCTTTTCCCATTTTTATGATCTTTTGGGATACAGACTTAAAAGTGGTATTGCTGGGTCAAAGGGTGTGCACAATTTTATAGCCCTTTGGGTATAGTTCAAAATTGCTCTCTGGAATGACTGGATTAGTTCACAACTGCACCAACAATGCATCAGTGTTCCAATTTTCCCACATCTTTTCATTTTCCTGTTTTGCCATGTTACCCAGTCTGATAAGTGTGATGTGGTACCTCAGAGTTGTTCCAATTTGGTATGCCTTATCTTTTTCTCATTACTATTCTTTTTTTTAAATTATAAATTCTTACCTTACCTCATTGGTTGGAAAGAAAGTCAACTCAGGGATAACTCTCATGTTAATGGAAAACATTTTTCTATCTGCTGAAATTTCATTCTTTGTGATGTCATTTTGTGCTCATTATGTCCAATGACTTGTATGAAGACAGATATGAAGATTCTGTGCCATCTACAATTCTTTCACCACTCTCATTTCCTTCTCTTGAGCCATCTTATCCCATGCATTTCTCTCCATCCTCTTTTTTTTCTTCACCTTGGCACTGGAGTCACCAAATGCCAGAGTATATGTTGATTTGACCTGGAGGATCTTAGCAAATTCTTCAGCAAATTTCTCTACCACTTCATCTTCAGCAACTGATATTGGTGTGTAAACTGCAATTATCTTCATTGTGCCCTTTTCCCAAATTCTTAGCATTAGTACTGCAATATATCAGCACCATGAATATATCATGAAATAATATATCTTGTAGCCTTTGTGGATGGTAAAACCCACTGAACAACTCCTTCTTTTTTCTCTTTCTTCTGATTATGGCAAGGTTGTCAAAAATTGATTCAGTTTCTCCAGCAACATGTTTACTCATGGGTCCCTGGAAAATGAGCTCATATTTAGAGTAATAACAGTGAAATTAGTTTGTTGATGATCTAAAAACTGTGTGATTCTTAGTATCTTTTGTCCCTTTCCCCACTCTGTCACTATCATTACAGAAGTGGAAGAAGTTGTTGGCAACTAAAGATCATTTTTAAAATTTTCATTGCTTCATGGATTGATGTGGTCAAAAATTCTACCACTTGGGAAGCAGATTACTGGTGACATGCCTCTCTGTCTTGAGGTAGGCTACATATTGTATGGAGGGTGTTGAGAGTAAGTAGATTTTCGCAACTGGTATTTAACAATGGGCCACATCTTTGCCATCTCACAATTGATTGAAGGACGCAAAGAACATAAAATCCTGATTAGAATGTAAGCATCTTGGACTTCTGGATAGTGTGAGAAACAGATAGAGAAATAGATGTTTTCTCTGATACCAGTGACTTCTCAGACCTTCCCGAAACAGAAATTCGGTGCCAAAAATAAAGCAACATTAGCTGTCTCAATGATCCAGGACACCTAGAATCCAAAGGAAGGTGAAATAAACAAATACCCCCCCCCCGCGTGGACACTCAGACAGAGTTCACTCACAACCCCCCCCACACACACACACACACACATCTACAAGCAGCAAAGGTACACTGGCAAACCCAAGGACATCATAAAATAATTAAAAGAAAATATGTTCACTATGGAGGCAATTCATACTGATCTTAGAGGTAATATGTGCAAAGACAAACTAAAGATCATAAATCTCCCTCAGGAAGATGACAGGACTAAAAACCTTAACACAATAAGGAAGGAAGTAATAGAAGAGAAATGCCTAGAACTTTAGAATGTGGGAACTAAAACTCCAACTGAAGGAATTCAAGAAAAAAAAAAGACTACAAACTCCAAGACAAATAGTGGTTAAATTTAGCAATTCAATTAAGAGCGGGGGGAACATATTTTTCAAGTGATCAAGAGAAAGACCTTTGGAAAAAAAAAAAGGAAAGGACTTTCAATTGATGCAAGATTATTCGGAACCACTAGAAAATGTAAAGAGGGACTGGAAAGATATGTTCAAAAAAGCAATAGAGCTTTCATAGAGAATGCAGCCTATGCTGAGACATATCTTACAAATATGAGCTTAACCATGTAGGAGAAAAGATGACATTCAAGAATAAGGAGAGTTGGGAGGGGGATTTTTAGAAAGAAAACCAGAAATATAGATATCATTTGCTTCTTGAACATCCCAAACAACAGAAGTTTAGGAAGAATGAGTAAATGTAGCTGGCAAGGACAGCAACAGCAACAGAGTAACAAAAGAGAGACCAGTAAGAGACTTCTTTCTAAACGTACACAAAGAGACAGAGGCAAGGAGAGAAATCTGGGAGAGGTAACGAGCGAAGAAGTGGATGGGGGCATTACAGACAGAAAATATTATGCTAAAAAGTGTGGGAGTAAGCATACAGCCCTGCTTCACTCCATTGGTGACTGGGAAAGTGTGAGAGCATTGTCCACTATCCAGAACCCATGGAAGCATGCCATCGTGAAACTGGCATACAATACTGATGCATTTCTTTGGGCAACCAAATTTTGCCACGATCTTCTTCAAGTCCTCATGAGTGACAGCATCAAAGGCCTTGATGAATGTTGTATACAGACCTCTGTTCGGTTCCTCACATTTCTCCTGGAACTGTTGGGCAGCAAACATTATGTACACCATTCCTCAATCCTTTCTGAAACCACATTGGCTCTCAAGTAGATGACTGTCTTCCACATGAAGGAGCAACAGATGAAGGAGCACTCTGGCAAGAATCTTGCTGTCAATGACTAAGAGAGAGAGAGAGAGACACCTCGCCCCCTGTCATAATCACAGGACAACTTATTTCCTTTTCCTTTATAGAGATGGACAGTAGAGGCATCCCCGATCTCCTAGGGGATAATCTCCATTTTGCTGTGTAACCTGAAGATTTCATTCAGCTTTTTATGAGTAGTGGACCCCCTACTGTAATGAAATCAACACCATTTTGTCATGTTTTGGCATTTTGTCACACAAGAAGAACCTAATGGCATTTGAAACGACTTCTTCAGCTGGAAGTTTGGATAAAGAGGAGTTGACTTCAACCTGAAGGATACAGTCAGTGGCTACAGCTTTGGTTGATGATAGCATGTTGAAAATATTATGGAAATGTTCAGCTCATCTCTCCAGGATCATGTCCTTATCACTGATTAGTGTGACTCCATCAACACTGAGTAGCTGAGATGCACTAAAGGTCTTTGACCCATAAATAGCCTTCAAGGCATTGTAGAAGTGCTTTGTGTTGTTACTATCAGCCTAAAAGTGAATCCCATCCACCTTTTTTTTTTTACTAATCCAAGAGTCCTCCATCTCTCTAAGCTTCACTTGCACTTTACTTTTGATTGAATTAAATGCTGCCTTCTTGGAGATGGATGAACTATCCTGCTGGTAAGCACTGTGGAGTTTTCAATAAGTAACTTCTGAATTACCCCATCATTTTCATCACATCAGTCTTGATGTTTGCAAGTTTTCTGACCCAGATGAGTAAATGTGATGCTTATATACCAAATCTCTGAAAGCTGCCCACTCCTTTTCTGCTCCTCTATTGCCAACCACATATTGGTTCAGCTTTCCTTCCAAGTTAGGAACAAAATGTTCATGTTGGGAGAAGTGCTCTAATTTGTTGACATGGAGTCTTCTGGTAGTCATCTAGCTTTGGGGCTTCTGCTTTTGTTGAATGTGAATGTTTAACTTGAAGATGAGTCTATGATTTGTCCAGCACTCTGTGCCACACATCATCTTTGTCACTCTCACACCCTGTCTGTATCTTTCCCTTAGTCTGGTAAGTGGCAATTTTTGCTATGAGGGTGCTTCCACAAAATTTTATTGCTTTTAGGTAAATAGAAGACAATGTGGGTGATAAGATCATGAGCTATACAGGTAAGTCTTCATTATTAAGTGACCACTGCCATTGCTGTTTCGGACTCCATTCCTTCCAAGGATTCCTTGCCACATCTGATAATCTGTGCCTACTCTGACATTAAAGTCACACAGAATTACAAGCTTGTCCTCTTTTGGCACAACAATAATGGGGGTCTCTAGATTTACATAAAGTTTTCTTTGACTTCATCAGTATTCATCATGGTGGGAGCATATACATTGATGGTAGTGGCATGGTACTTTCCTATAACTGGCAATTCAACTATCGTAAGCCTGTCATTCACTCCTTTTGGTAGACATACAAACCTGTTGACTATATGAGATATGTTTGAGAAATTTATGCCAGCTTTACAGCACTCCTCATTATGGCGGCCATTCCAGAAAAATGTGTATCTAGCTCTTATTTCAGTAAACTAGTCTTCATTTGCCAGCCTTGTTTCAGTTAGGGCTGCTATTTGAGTGTGATACCTGCTGAGTTCTCTTAGGACTAGAGTTGTTCATCTTTAAGGTCTACCAGATTTCACATTTTCCAAAAGTGTGCACACATTTCATATACCAAAGGGGAGTGGAATCATCTTTGTAAAACTTTTTGCACTTCAACCACAAGGTTAGGATCCCTACCTGCCAGGTTAAAGAAGACAGGGTTAGGTAAAGCTTCCAGTTTTTAGAGCACATTTTCTATCCCCTTCCTCATGCCAGAAGGTAAAGCAGTGTAATCCTTAAAGGTGCTCAGACACCCAGGGAGCTCCTGAACCCCACTGCTCCAGTTCGGCAAGAAGATAACACTATGGTCTGGGCCACCTGTGTACGAGGTTGTGACTATAACTCTGGGTGTATCCATACCTCCTGCTTCGTCACTAACCTTTTGCCATAGGACTTCGAGGCAGATAAAATAGCAACACAGTAAAACAGAATAGTAAAATGATAAAAATAACCTGAAAAAACAATTTTAGATACAGAGAAAAATATAAACCTAACTCATAACTAAGTATGATAAGATAAAACAATCCAATAAAATGAAAAAGAATGACAAATTGGGTGAAAAAGCAAAACCCTACAGTCGGTTGCTCACAAGAAACACATCTAAAAAGTAAAGACTTATACAAAGTAACCTGAGGGGATGGGGGAAAATTGTAATATGCATCAAGTGCTTCCAAAAAGCAGAAGTTGCCATCATCCTAATTTGACAAAGTAGAAACAAACATTCAAAAAATTAAAAGGATAAACAAGGTATCTATACTATGCCGAAAGGAACCACAGACAACAAACCAATATGAGTAGTCAACTTACACACTCTCAATGCTTTAGTTCCCCAATTCATAAAGGAAACATTATCTGAGTTATCCATTATCCAGAACCCATGCAAGCATGCCATGATGAAACTGACTGAGCTTCAAGAAGACATAGAGAGCAACACAATAGTAACAGAAGAGTTCAATAACCTCTCAGCTTTGGCAAAGTCTAATAGAAAGATTTTTAAAAGGTTAATATGAACTGAAGAAGTTAATGGAAAAAAATTAGAGTTAAAAGACTTAGGGTGTCCTTTAAGCAGGACAAAAAAAGAATATACATATTTCTCAGCACCCTATGCAGCCTCTATAAAAACTGGCCATGTATTAAGGTTCAAAGACAGTGCAAACAAATGTAAAAAGGCAGAAATAGTTAATACATCATTTACAAACCATAATAAATAAACATAAAAATAAGTTTAGGGACCATAAAGAAACAATATAGTCCCAAATGGAGACTTAACAATGAAATATTAAATGAGTGGGTCAAAGAAAAAAAACATAGAATATGTAATTACATGAAAGAAAACAATAATGATGATATGGCATGCCAAAATATCTGAGATGTATCTAAAACAATTCTTAGAAGAAAATTATATCCTTAGAAACATTCATTAACAAAATAGAAAAAGAGAGGATTGATGAACTAATTTTCAAAATTGGAAAATCAACAAATAATTCTAAAATGAGCACAAAAGAAGGGATCTTAAAAATTAGAGGGAAAAAAGATAAATTGGAAACAAAAAACCCCATAGATATAATAAATGCAACTAAAGACCTATTCTTGAAAAAGATTTTAAAAATTGACAACCTCTTAGGTAATATGTTTAAAAAAGAAGAGAGCAGAAAATTAAATAAAAAAATAGCGAATGAGCTAGGTGAAATTTCTTCCAAAACTAGAAGAAATAAAGAAAATAATCAGAACATGGACTAACAAAACTGAGAACACAAAAGAAATAGAGAAATACCTTTCAAAGATAAAAAATACCCAAACTATCAGAAGAGATCAAGCAAGACTTAAACCAGGGACGCAAGGATATTTCAACATGAGGAAAACAATCAATATAATTAATCATATTAGAAATCAAAACATCCAAAATCATATGTTCACTTTAATAGGTATAGAAAAAGTCTTTGACAAAGAACAGAAGAACAAGTGAGGCACAAAACAAGGAGATACAAGCTAGACAAGGATATTTGCCACTGTGATGGAGGAGATCTAAGGTAGAGTGCAGGTCAAGGAGGAATTCTCCATTGATTAGGAGGTCTTCCAGAAGCTCCTCTTTAAGTATTTGAGTATGCAAAAAATAATTAAATTGCTGCTACTCTAAATGTAAGATTCCTGTTCAATGTCCTACAAGTTGAAATGTTACTCAGGGAAGTGAAACCATACTGATATTGACAGCCATCTTTATGCCTATAAGAAAATTGAAACTACATGAAATACAGCTTCCTGGTTATCCCTGGTGAGGGAAGTAAAGAATTAGCAGACTGGGTGTTATCATGTGCCCAATGACAAAAAGAAGCATGATTTCATGGGACATTTGGTTATTTCTTATTACTGCACTCAAGATAAACATAAGCAAAAAGACAAACATGAACACAACTGTAGCCTATGTTCCAACATCAGTTGCAGAAAATGAGGAGTAGTGGGGCAGCCAGGTAGCACAGTGAGTAAGAGCACTGGCTCCAGTGTCGGGATGACCTGGGGATTGAATCTGGGTTCAGACACTTAGCACCCACCCAGAAACACCTGGCTGTGTAACCTTGAGCAAGTTACTTAACCCCAATTGCTTAGGGATGGCCAGGTGGCTCAGCAAGTAAAGAGCACCGGCTCCAGTGTCAGGATGACCTGGGGATCAAATCCGGACTCAGATACTTAGCACCACACCCAGAAATAACTGGCCGTGTAACCTTGAGCAAGTTACTTAACCCCGATTGCTTTAAAAAAGAAAGAAAGAAAATGAGGAGTAGAGAAATTCTACAAAGAACATGATTGTACTTTTCAAAATAAACCAGCACATGCTTTAATATCTGATGAACTCAACACAAAATGTAAGCATGGAGAGGATGACAAAACATGTTGGGAAAGATGGTTCAGAATTAAAAAATTAAAGACATGAAACGTTTTAAAAGCACAAAAAAGCTTCATGTCATGATAACTTCCTTCAAGAAGACAACCAGAAAACACTGGATGTGTCAAGTACCAAAATTAACATGAAATCAAAATAAACTATGTCTTAACAAATGGGAAGCAATTGGTTGCCAACATAGGAGCCATTATTGGGTCAGCTATATTTGTGCAATCAAATTCATTAGAGCAAAGCATATCACAAGAAAGATTTGGCATGGAAATACTGTGCACAATTATAATTCATACCTGACCTATTCAAATGAGATTTTGATGCCAAAAAATTAGAAACAGATAAAAGAAGAAACTTTCATAAAATTTTATTTTCCATAGACATGTAATCTATGTAATCACTACAAGATAACTAAAAGAGTCCAGAAATTATGTCACTGAAAAAATATTTGATTTCCTTACTAAGCATAGACGTATAACAACCAAAGGCAAAACCAGTTTATAATATAATTTCCTTTTAAAAATATTATGAAAAATAATGGTTAAAATTTTATGTAAGTAATATCATTTAGCAAATAGTGATGAGGGGAAAAACAAGTGTGTAAAACACTTGGCACAAGATCAAGCTAATCTAGATCATACTAAAAGCATTTATACACAAAACTGAAAGGAGGCAACCAAATGGTTAGAATAAATCTATCAAAATTTCTATACTGAATGGTTTTCACTGTCAGTGACAATGGGACAGAATTTGAAAGTTGAGATCTCCCTTAATTCCAGTGCTCTCTCCAATATATCCTGTTTATATCTTGTGTGTACGTAGTTGTATGCATATTGTCTCCTCCATTAGAATGTGACCTCCTTGAGAGCAGGGACTATTCCTTTTAACTCTTTACATAATGCCTGGCATACAGTAGGTAATAAATAAACGCTTATTGACTCACTTCCAAAGCCATTTCACAACCCATACTAAAAAGAAATCCCTGATATAATATACCCTGCAAGAGCTCATACAATCTCTGCTTAAATCCCTTCAAAAAGTGGGGATTTCCCTACTTCTCAAGGCAGTCCATTTCACTGTTAGTCAATTCTAATTGTTAGACAGTTTTTGCTAACACTAATCCTAAATTTTCCTTCTTGCAACTTCTATCCATAGCTCCTGGTTTGGTTCCCTGGGGCCAAGAAAAGCAAATCTAATCCTTCCTCCACATGACAGCCCTTCAAATATTTGAAGACAGTTGTTTCCCTCAGTCTTACAGGCTAAATATGCCCATTCACTTCAATTGATTCTCAAATGTTATGAATTCAAGGCCTTTCCCCAAAATGGTTGCCCTCCTCTAGGCACCCTGCAGCTTAACTACGTCCTTCTTAAATCATGTTGTACAGACTGAACAGAATGCTTCAGATGAAGTCTAGTGAGGGCAGAGTATAGTGGGTCTATCACCAAATTATTCCTGAAAGTTATACATCTTTCAATGCAATCCCATCCACCCCAACCAAATCCATCCTTTCTTTGACTCCCCTTTTTATTCAACATAGCTTTTGTCCTTGGCTTCCCTAAGAGCCTCAAAGCATCTGGAGTTTTAGCTTTCCTGACATTATTTTTACAGGATTATGTCATATTCATGTCTACTGTTTCCTGACCTTGCTTCTATCTTTTGTACAATTATCATTACACACATTCCATTTTTAATCCACATTGGGATTGTTTCCCATTGTGTCTTCAAAATTTCAATCTTTAGCATCTCCCATACCTTTGGGGCTGATTTTCCACGAAGTTATTTCACCCATGGGATCCTACTTATCTCTTCTCTGAATCCTCTGAAATTCATTTTTCTCAAAGGTAGACAGTATGTCAGAATATGCTCAGATTTCTTCTCCTCAATCATGAACTCTATACAATAGAGTGGGCATTCTTTGCCTCTCCCACTCCTCAGCCAACTATACCGTCATTCAATCTAGCAGTCAGTTTCCTGTTAGTGAGAATCAGATCCAGAATAGAATTTCCCTTTGTTGATTACACTACCTTCTAAAGGAGGAAGTTATCATCAAGCAACCCAAGAAGCTGTTAGATGTTCTTTTAGTCAGAAAAAGCTGTAATAGATGTCTGGATAGTTGGAGCTGTCTATTACTACTATTTCATGACTTGGTATCAAGTTATCTGTTTCCCAGTCTCCTCATCTATTTCCTTTTTCTCTCTAGGTGTATATTCTTATCTGTAATATATTCCAAGACAAGATCACTTTTCTCCCTTCTTTGACTTTCAGTCATGCTCCCCTGCTCTGGATCATGGATCTCTTAACACAAACACCTACTTAATGTACAATGTTATCAAACTGCCCCCTCATTTTTTTAAATCAATTCTGTACCATTTTGATTTTTAAATAAGCTATATATACCCAGAGCCATAGCTCAGGCTTTCATTTCACTGTCTCAACAATATCTATAAAGTCAAATTTGCCTCCTTGAATTAGAACCCCATTTTGTTTGTTCATTTCTTTTGCTTTCTGGAGGGGGGAAGGCAGGGCAATTGGGGTTAAGTGACTTGCCCAAGGTCAAACAGCTAGTAAGTGTTAAGTGTCTGGGGCCAGATTTGAATTCAGGTCCTCCTAACTCCAGGGCCAGTGCTCTATTCACTGAGCCACCTAGCAGCCTTTGTTTGTTTCTTTAACATGGGATATTTTTGTATAGGCATTTAAGGGAATAGGCGTAATTGCCAGCTTCTTTTTTGAATTTTGGCTCTGTTTTTGGATTTTTCTCCAATGCTAACATTCTTCCTTCTTTATGACTATTCTCTATAGCAGAGGTTCCTGACCTTTTTGTGCATCACATACCACTTCGACAATCTGGAGATGCCTATGGACGCTTCTCAGAATAATGTTTTTAAATGAAATCCAACTTTTAAATGATTTTAAAAATTAAATGTTTTGTAATAAATATGTAATTTTTTTCATAGCCAAATTAACACACCCCTTGAAATCTATGCAAGGACCTCAGATTAAAACTCCCTGCTGTACATAGTATCTAACTTATGGGACATATGTATGCAATTTTCTCCCTCTCACACCCTTTTTAGTTTAATTCCATTTTGATTAAATTTTCAAGATAAATGGAAAAGACATTTTTACAAGCCTTTGTTAAGTGTTCCAGCTCTAATCCAGAATCTGTCATGTTGTAAGCCACGATCCACAAATCTAAGTACTATTTTCAGGCATTACCTTCTTAATTAAGCTGTTCACTTCTTTTGAAATCTTATGCATCCCCTATCTTCAATTTCTCATAGTCTTCATAATGATATTTTTCAGTCACATTTCCTGAAATTATTTGTGAGTGTTTATATCTTAACCTTAAGCACCTAATTAAAACTATAGACAACTTCATTCAAATTGCTTTCCTTTGCTTCGATAGCTCCACAGCTACAGCAACAGCCTTCCCTATCTCCCCTTCTAACCTTCTACCAATTTCTAGTCCCTTTCATCAATTTGTGCCACACACTTCTCTACCAATTTGTTTAATCCTATAATTAGCACTTCTACCTTTTCTCACTTGCATTTCCTTGGCTTTCCAACTACCTTATCCTTCTAGAATCTACTTCTTCAGTTTCTATTCTACTTTTTTTTTATCCTCCTTAAATTGTCCTTGACCCAGTTTCTTTCACAAGCTAGAAGCAGAATCTGGACTAGTATGTGGACCTAAAGAACATTGTTCAAATTGTCCTCAAAATCTCTTAAAATTTGTCAATTCCCCTCCCCCAAATTCTGATATATTTCATTAGTCCAAACTTCTCCAAGTTACCCACATGATTTTTTTGTTATTATTATTCAGTTCAAATAATTATCTTTTCTTCTTCTCTTCCTCACACAAAAGCCAGAAGTAGAAAAAGTAGAGGAGAATAAAGTCTGACAACTTAACATGCATCTTAGGTTTGGGGAAAATGTCTCAAAGAATCCAGAGGAAAGATACTTAGGATAAAAATTTTTCAAGTGCAAGTCAAGGGAGGAGGACTCCAATACTCTCAAGAATTAAATCTTGGAGACACCAAAGGAAAGAATTTCCTTGAAAAGGAATGATGGGCATTGTTTGGAGACTGATGTGTCTGCACAAGGAATTCACCAAAATAAATTCAGATTTTTTAAAAGGAAATACACAGAAGATGGACCCAAGGACAGGTGATAGAGTATGAATGAGGGTGGCACAGTCCCACAAAAGCTCTGTTAGAAATGGGACACTTAATGAGATAAGATGAAGGAAGCTAAGAACAAGAAAAAAAATTTTATTGCTTGCGGGGGGGGAGATTTTAGCTAAAATGAAGAAAAGAAGAGGATCAAGGAAGGATAGGATCACTGCTTGGAGTAATCAGGATGATGATAACTGACAATCAAAAAAAGGTAAATTCTCTCATTCATTTTGTCTCTGTTCTGCCAATAAAAAAAAGAAATGACCATTGCACTAGAAATAACAAAACAAAAAATGACTGAGGAATTGATATCCAAGATAGATGAGGAGGTCGTAAAAGGGTACCCAGTGGCTCTTAATGTGATCCTGTCACCTGGCACACATCAACTCCATCCTTGCACACTGAAGGAACAGGAGAATGTGACTGCTGAGTCATTCTCGGATACCTTAAAACACATGAAGAACGGCAGCTGGAGCCAGCTTTTATCATCTTGTGAGAACTGATTGTTAAATTTTCAGTTCTATCATTGATACCTAGGAAATTGGCAAATACTATAAATCAGGACTTGATTTATTATTTTGTAGATTTCTAGACTTGAGAAAATAATGCAGAAAATGTTTTTAAAATACAGATTAAACTTAAAAGTGTATTGTGCATACATTTTTGGGCAGGAGAATCAATTGTTAGACATGTACCAGCATACCTCTGAGAAAGGAAGAAGTATTGCAGGACTATAGAAAAGCAAATGCACAAATTTTCCCAAGAAAGGGAAAAGAACAGTCTTCAAATTATAAGCTATTTTTTTTCATCCTGGAGAAATTATAGAATGAATCATTAAAGAGATTGGTTATCAAGTAATTAGAAAAGGAAGTAGTCATTACAAAGAGCCAGCAAAACAGCTTCATCAGGAACAAGCCATGTCAGATTAGCCTTATTTTTTTTTGAGAGCTACAAAATTGGTAGCTATGAGAATGTTATGAATATGTTTTATCTATATTTTAACCAAGAATTTGGTAAGATATCTCACACTACTCTTGTCAAGAAAAATAGAAAAATGTGGCTTAGATGATAATACATACAATTAGATAAAGTCGTTGGACTCCACAAGTTGTCATGAATGATTCCATGCCCATTTGGCAGGAGGTACCATGGGGATCTAAGTTTGGCTCATACCATTTAATATTTTTTTGTCAATGACCTGGAAAAGGCATAGATGCTATGCTTCTCAAATCTGCACATGATATAAGGCTGGAAGGAATAACTAATCAAATTAGAGAGTCAAAATCAAAAAGATCCTAATAGACTATGAAGTTTTAGGCTATTGAATAAGATGAAATTGATAGGAATAAATGTAAAGTCTTACACTTGTGCTTAAAAAAATCACACGGGTACTGGAATCATGTTTGGATAGGAGTCAGTCTGTTAGAGGACTGCAAGCTCCCTAAGAATCAACCTTGTGATATGGCAGCTCCTTAAGATACTGCAGCCACATACTGCATAGAAAGAGGAGGAGTTTTTCCAAAGAAGTCCCAGTGCACTTAGCCCAGGCAAAGTCTCATCCTTGGTGTTGTAGACAGAACCATGGTTTTAGTGTAATACTATTCCCTGAGAGCAAGATAAAAAGATAAAAGATAAAGATTTTTTAAAAGGCCCTTGGTCCTCTAAGGTGTGGTGGAAAGACCAAGGGGTGTTTAACCTAGAGGAGTATGGGGATATCCATCTAAAAGTAAATCAAGGGAAGAGAGACCAGGAACAATGGGTGGAAATTGCAAAGAAATAAATTTAGGGTTGGCATATCAGGGAAAATTTTACTGATAATGATAGTTGTGCCAAAGTAGAATGTATTGCTTTGGTAGGTTTTGTTGTTATTGTTGTTTTTACTTTCTTTGCATCTCTATGCTTAGCACATTGCCTGGCAAATAGTAGTCACTTAATAAATGATTGTTGGCTGTTAAGTTCCCCCTCATTGGAGGTCTTCAAGAGATTAGATGACCCCATGTCAGGTCATTAGGCTGTTATCTTTGACTTTTAGTTAACTAGACTGGATGCTCACTGAGGTCCCTTATTACAACTCTAAAATTCTGTAATTGTGGGTAACTTCAACAATGTTCTAAAGTCCTAGGAAAGATACCTCGTAAACCATAAAGGTTTTCATTGAAGGAGGCTTTCCCTTTGGATTGATGCAACAAATGAGCTGAGATAGCGACTTTGTGAAAGTTAATTAGGAAGACTATTAATACCCTGGCCAGTGAGGTGGTTCAATGGATAGAGCCCAGGCCCTGTAGTTAGGACCTGAGCTCAAATCCAACCTCAGACACTTACTAGCTGTGTGACTTTCGGCAAGTCATTTAACCTTGTTTGCCTCACTTTTCTCATCTGTAAAATAAGCTGGAGAAGGAAATAGTGAGGGAGATACTTCTGTATCTCTGCCAAGAAAACCCCAGATTGTCACAGAGAATCTGACAACAATAAAATGACTCGACAACATAAACACCCTGATTTCTCTTCAAAAACCAACCTCATGAAAACTAATGAAATAGCAGATTAAAGATTAAGATTCATTTAAGTTAATTAAAGATTAAAACAAGATGGAAGGTATAAAACTACTTCATGGGGGCAGCTAGGTAGCACAGTGGATAGAGCACCAGCCCTGGAGTCAGGAAGATCTGAGTTCAAATACGACTTCAGAGACTTGACATAAGTGTCAAGCTAGCTGTGTGACCCTGGGAAAGTCACTTAACCACAATTGCCTTTCCAGGAAAAAAAAACAACACTTCAGCTTCCCCATAACTATTATGAAGCCTTGTCTATGTCAATAGTTGTGTAGATGTATATGTGTGTATGTGTTTGTATTTGAAGCAAAACCAGAAAGGAAGAGAACTCAGCTATTGCTATGTTCATAGATATATTATATACCAAATGTACACACACATACACACACACACACACACACAAATCTCTCACAAGGACTCTGGTCTCTGCTAGAGCTGATGATCCTTTTGAGATAAATATCTTGTTTGGGAAAATGCTGAATACTGAGTGGGGGAAAAGGTATTGAAAGGTCCCCTCCATTCACCTGGGAAGTAAAACTCAGGGGATCCCCTAGAGCCTGATCACTACCCCCAGGCCACAGTTCCAGAGACTCCCCACATTTTGTTGTTTTTTTTTTTTTTTGTCTTTTGGAGGGGGGAAGGCAAGGCGTGGGGGTTAAGTGACTTGCCCAAGGTCACACAGGTAGTGTCAAGTGTCTGAGGTCACATTTGAACTCAGGTCCTCCTGACTCTGCATACCTCACTGCCCCAAGACTCCTTACTTTTAGATGAATTGTATGTGTGTGTTTTTCCATAGCAACATTTGTATCTTGTTAATAGGTGATGCATTATTCATGTTCTAGGGTGGAAGCATCAGGACTCTTGTTTCTAGGACTTGAGAGAAGGCAGGCTGGAGCTAGGGATGATTGACTAAATAGCAGGCAGTGTGCTGGCCATTTACCTGTCTATTTTCTTACCTCTATCAGTTTTGCACATTCATTCTGCTATAGTTGTTTGGTGCTTTTATTAGAGATCAAAGAACTTTGAAACCAATACCAACTGGCATATTTTTCTCATAGTTAAGTAGCTAGGTTTTTTTTTTCCTTTTTCAAGTGTAACATGTAACAAGGGAAGACTGACATAGCTCATCTTAACTTTCTGATAGCATTGTAACCAGGTCAAATAGCAGAGGATACAGGGGATCTCCCTGGCACTTGACAAGGGCTTTGTTTTTGTTTGTTTGCTCTTTTCTTATCTGTAAGAATAAGAGAGTTCAAATATCAACTCAACTTGAACCTTGATGTCTCATGCTCTAGGCCACTAGATGGAGTTCCTTTCAAATGAGGGCATTTTTATCCTAATAGTACAATAATAACAATAACAATAAAAACCTGAAAATTTGAGGACATTGTCTGAAATCTTACTTTTAAATATCAAAAAAATCACAACAATGTGAGGGCCTCATTATTTACATTGTCTGAGTATTTTGCATGTGGAAAACAAGTTATGTAGAATTGTAAAGATAGAACCTGAGATTGGACCAAGTCATCATAGAAATATTTTATTAATCAAATATATTTACATTTCTTTGTCATTTCTCTTGAAACATGTCCCTGTTTTTTTTTTTCATTTAAACACAAAGTAGTCTTTGCAGATTATATCACAAGAACACAGCTACATGCATGACTTAGTTGGTCCTTGGCAGTTTTTTTTAAAAAGATGCAATTTTATGAAGTAAAAAAATGTGAGCAAGCTGTTTACTCTTCTAATTACAGCATAATGAGTATTCTTATTACAACAGACAACCTTTACAGCAAACTGTACACACAATATGCACCAGCTAATGGAGAGTATTTGCACCTTCCTGATTGACTATTTGTGTCAAAAATTTCCAAACCCCACCCCAAAGCAGAACAGAAACCCAACAATGACCTTAACTGATTTTAATTTTCTCATGAGAAGTTTATTGAAGATGTATTTGGGGATCCAATAAAAAATAAAATTGTAGTAAGCTTAAGACAAGCACCTTATAGTACCTAGGAATAAATGGTTTTTAAAAGCCACATGTCTGTTTTCATTCAAATGTCATTAGGACATCGAAAGAGGTTAAAAATTGGTAACAGGTAATTAGGTCCACTAATAGCCTATATGTTATAACATAAGTAAAGTGGAATGACATCAGATTTCAAGCTCATTCTGCTCTCTCAGAAGCAAAATTTTGTATCAACACTTGAGGTATTACTTTGCCACCCACCAGATGTAAAAAGAACTAGAGGAGTGGTGG
The DNA here is from genome assembly GCF_028583685.1 of Petaurus breviceps papuanus. Lineage (NCBI taxonomy): Eukaryota > Metazoa > Chordata > Mammalia > Diprotodontia > Petauridae > Petaurus > Petaurus breviceps. The sequence continues at coordinate 3,463,896 of NW_027185791.1, forward strand.
TGTCTGTTTCTGCTGGCTTTTTCACATAGAAATCCCAAATTAACATTATCTATGTTGCATTATATTTTATTAATTATTTCCCAATTACATTTTAATCTTTAATAGCATTTGGGAGTTTTATAGGCCTCCTTGCAGCAGGTAAGCTTTGAGTTTAACACCTATGGTCTATAGCATATTGGGCGGGTCCTCTACGAAGGATTTAAGAGAAAGATACAAAGGAAATTTGTATTCAGACTTCAGAGATCAATCCTAAGGAATTATCTGAGGCACAGAATGGTTATGCAATTTGCCCCCAGTCACACAGCTAAGTAGTATCTAATAGCGTATCAGAACCCAGGCTTTCCTTACTCCAAGCTCAGCCTTTCATATGGGTACTTACACCAATGAGATTGTGTCCATTAAAGCAAGCAGTAAAAGGATCTAAAGTGAGTGTCACTATTTAGATAATTGTATTTATATGCCTGGTAGACTGCACTAGCCCTTTCATGGAGTTTCCCATGAAAGGAATAATTCCCTAGAATGTTCTGTTTCATTGCTCATACAGAAAGAAGTGAGTAATTATTGCATATGAGGCTTTTCAAAAGACAGATTTACTGAGTTGGCAACTACTGTATTCTGCACAGTGCAATAGTTTTGTTGGTAGGATGCATTTGAAACCAATGGTTCTAGGTTCAAATTCTGGCTCCACCATTTACTAGTATCTATGTGACTTTGGGGAAGTCACTTCTCTTTCTAGATTTCAGTTTGTTCATCTACAAAATTAAGTGCCCAGACTAATTGGCTTCCAAGGTTGCTTTCAGCTACAATTAGCTGCTGGTTTTTTTTTTTTTACAAGTTCTTGATGGGTATTATTTAAAATAAGTGTTCTCAAACATATGGACCCCAAAGGACATGCTGACATTAGATATGGAAGTATCAAAAATTCTACTGCTGCAGATATTTATCATTAATTTCTTGGAATTTGTGGAGAGAATTTTTCAATAGAACACCAAAGTGATAGGCATACATATTTGGGGAAGGAAAGAAGACCCTTGTGTGACAGCTGTCATGAAGTGGGACACTCTACTAACAAATGCAAAAGAAGGATCCTCCTTTTTGCCATCAGATATTAAAGGGCTTGTCCCATAGTGGAACAATATATTCAGCTTTCTTGTGGGAAATTGGAATTCCTGAAATTGGAAGGGAGCTCAGAAGTTATCAAATCTAAATCCTATCAGAAACTGGGATCCCATACAGAGCAGCCATGGCAAGTAGTTCAATCTCTGATTTAAACCTCTAATAATTTATTTATTTATTTATTTTTTTGCCTTTTGGAGGGGCAATTGGGGTTAAGTGACTTGCCCAAAGTCACACGGCTAGTAGGTGTGTCAAGTTTGTGAGATCGCATTTGAACTCAGGTCCTCCTGACTCCAGGCAGGTGTTCTATTCACTGTGCCACCTAGCTGCCCCAAACCTCTAATAATTTAGGTAGAAAATACCAACAATATATTTAAATAATTATAAAATTTACTTGCCTTCTGACCAAACCAGTTTTTTTTTTAATGCTACAGAAGCATCTGTTTTCAAAAACTCCCAAGTATATCCAAGTTATGGGTGGTACCCAAGAACCTGTGGAATCCAGTGATCTTTCTCTTTCACAGCCTAATATAGGATTATAATTACTCCGTCTTAAACCCATTGTACCTGGCTGTTTTAACACTGCTATTCACCATATAAATCTATATTCTTAATGGACACAACTATGCAATCATTTCACTGATGCTTGAGAGGTATTGGGGTTCAGACTCAGAGCATTCAGTTAGAGCAGAAGAAAGAAAACAGAGTAGACTGAAACAGGGTCAGGATGTGTTTTTGTACTGGATACCCTCCAATAAAATCTTTTGCCATCTATTTAGTCATTTAAATTGCAACCCAGCATTTTAACAGGGTTTTCCTTTTAGCAGGGAATTGTATCTACTACTTTGGTTTTTGGTTAAATACATCAGAGCTATAACTAGTAATTTCTGAGCCCAGAGCAAGTTACAACAAGCCTTGCAAGTGGCTCAAAACATAGCAGAATAAGAACAGATGATTGGAGGGACCTTACCTGGTTTGGGGCTCCAAGAAGTAAAGAAGCCCATGCCATCTAGTAGCGCCCTATTTTAAGTAATTATTCTCAGTAACCAAGCACTAAACCCACTTGTCCCTCTACACTGCTGAAGGACTCAAAGTCCTCTCGATTTTGGCAAAGTCTTGGTTGTCCAATCCTCATTATGTTCCTGAAATGGATGGTTGCAGATGCCACATGTATCACAATATGAAGTCGGAGATTGCTTGCAGGCAGCATGAATCTAAGATTTAAAAATTCTCAACTACAGCGACATTCATTTTAAGAGTAATTTTCTTTCCATAAGCATACTTCACAAATAAATTGCACCTGTGCCTGGTAATTAAAAACAGACAAAACAAAAACAAATAACAAAACACACTGTTCCCAATTAGAAGTTGCATTTATGACTTTGAGAAGAGTGAATTTTCTTTCTTTAACTGATTACTGAGAAAAGAGTTTGGGGGAGGAAACGGAAGAGATTGCCAAATGTTAATATGTGCCACCGAAGGTACCAGCTGCCTAAACACCAACTTTCAGTTTCCTTTGAATCATCTCTTCGGTGCTTAATAAAGTGGTGACCCAGTGCCAGGTGTGGCATGCTGGCATCCACTGGAGACCAGTTTAAGAAGTGTGCCTATGTTTCTTCATAAGGGGGCTCTAGCATTTCTCCTCCATATCCATGTTAAGTCTGTTTCTTTGTTCTTCTGTTGTTCATATAGTTCTAAAGAAACAATGGAAATTTATTGCTGAAGAAGATAAAGACGGACTTTTGATGTTGTGTTAAGCACATCTGTAGCATAATAGCTAGCCTATTTAGGGCAGATCTCCATAGATGTTCTGAAAGAGAACAGAAGCCAGCTTGTCCTTTCTCTGTGGATTTATATATCACAGCTGACTTGAAGACTGTGAGGATATAATCTTGGATGGTTAACAGTAATACATAGCTCTCTTTGGGAGGTAATGTTGTCATTTTTTTTTCCCTTGCAAATTCAGATAAATGCTGGCGATGGACAAATCTCAAAAGATTCAATCTTGGGTGGATAAATGTTCTAGTATTCACTTATTTCTTCCAGTTTCTGCAAACCTCTTAACCTAATGTGGAAAATCCCATAGCTTTCTGGAGCCTTCTGTTATCACCTACAGCAGGTCTGGTTTTTTTCCTTATCTTTTAGCATTTCACTTCAGGAAGAAGAGAAGCCTGTGAAAAGTCAAATTAAATCCAAACCAAGGAAGGAAGCCAAAGTCATTTTTTCTGAAACTTTTTCTTCAGATCCAGTGGTTACTTACTAATCCTTCTTCCTTAGGCATTCTGCATCCTCAAATGTCATAACTTTTAACTTGTTTTTCCTTAAAGAAAGGACTACAAACAGAATGAAGAGAAATGGAGAGGCGATCATTTTGCAGGAGATTTGTGAGGGGATTTTCTGTTTCTCTGTTTATAGAGCTGTTGCATAGCAGTAGTGATGCCCTTTCCCCTGACTGTCAGTTTTTTAGGTTAGGAATCCTGGGAACAAAGTACCAGGGATCAGCTTTTAATGATAAGTCAGTCTGTGCACACATTTTGCAAGTTCCAATGAAGAACTAAATCTCCTTCAGCATACATAAGGAATTCTTACAGGAGCAATTAAAAAAATTAAAACTACAATTTGTATTTATCTACTGTAGTAGCAGAGTAACAACAGCCTCAAGAAAGACCCCAGACACAGTGGGAGACAATCCCCCTGGAGGCAGACAGCTCTGAGGAAAATAGATGGACGTCAAAACAAACCGAGAAAGTATTCTGCTGTTATCACGGTAAGTGGGATAAGAAAGCAAGTCAAACCCATACAGGTACTTCTCCTCTTCCCACTCTGACTAGTGGTTCACTGACTTCTCAGTGTCATTTCCAAGATTCAAGGACACAGGTAAGTCAAAGCTAACCTGCTTATGCACAGTAATTCACTCTTAAAAAGGGTACTTTCTAATCAAAAGAGAAGAGATTTTTCTCTGCTCTGTCCTTCACATGTTGCAATATCTTTGACTTCTTGAACCCTAAAGGACTGTATACTCACATAAATAATCACTTGCCTACAATGAAAATACTGATTTTCCTAACATACGAACTCATGAAACAAATGAAGGAAAATTAGTGGGATGATAAAGTCTCAGACTTCTTTAAAAGAATGGATTGGAATGGGATGGGTTGGATCAAAGTAGAAAAAAATATTAGTTTGCAAGTTCCTGGAAGGCAAGAAGCCGGATATAGTTCCCTATATGTACCACATTACTGACACCATAGTGTTAGGTACTGGCTAAATTAAATTATGTCAGTTAAATAAAACAATAGCTGCATAACAACTTATCATCTCGGGGGAGGTGGGGGACTTCATGTTACAAATCCTCAAATGCTTACAAGGAGACGTGACATAGGCTGCAATAATCCCTGCTGCTAAGGAGGTGGAGGCTGGGGGGTTTGCTTGAATTTGGGAGTTCTCAGTTGCAGAAGGGTTAAAGCTGATCAGGTGACCATACTAAGTTCAGCACCCATACGGTGACAACCAGACTACTTGAAAAGTGACAAACTGGCCCAGGTCAGAAATGGAGCAGGTCAAAGTTTCCATGATGTTTAGTCATGGGGTTAGAATCTATGAGTGACCACTGCTCATCTAGCCTTGGGGTGATAACAATATTGTTTTAAACTAGTAACAGTAAAATAAAATACATGCTTAGAAAATATTCTTAAATATAGAAGGAGACAATGTTCAATACTGCCTCTTAAAACTAGGAACACTCAAGAGCCCAATTCCTATCACAATGCACCGATAGCTACTTTCCGTTTGTCTTACAATAATTTCAGAAGACTCTTGTCTGGGTGGTGAGTGAGGAAGAGGCAAGATATGCTGAAATGACATGTCATATATTGATAGAATATATTGTCCCCTTTTTATTTCAGTACAGCTTAATAGTGAGGATAAATTGGTAAAGCTTATTCCTGGGGGAGGCATGAGACAGATGTATTCAACACTAGCAATATGGCTTTCCATATAAACCACCTTCTTCATTCAGTAAGTAGAGTTTTTAGGTTTTCTTTGCACAATTGTTTATTGGTAAATAGCCACTGGGAGTTCTCTCTGCTGATGAGATCACAGGTCCAGAGGAATAACAATAACCAAAAATCGCCACCCAGTGGAAGCTAGTAATTGTCACCAACACTTTCTCCTTCTGTGTTCCTTTACTGTCAATTTTAAGTAGCAAAGTAGAGAAATGAAGGCATTGTCTAGATATTTAAAGTAGACTTTTTAATTGGCCTTAAGTATTTGGATAGTAAACATTATTAAACACTTACTATGTGCAAGTGTTAAACCTCCTACTTTTCAGATGAAATTGTTTTAAAGCTGATTTATCTCAGTAATTATCTTAATTCTTCACTTCATTTTGTCTGAGTTAGACCTGGCACTGTTTACAAACTTCTGTGAGATTCTTGGCAGTATTAAAACTGCAAGTGTCCCTATATGCCTGAAAAATTATGCCTATTTTCTATTTGTTCAGACAGAAAATATTTTCTTGCCTAAGTTGAGGGCAAATAAATGCCAAAACTTTCTTCTAATAATCAAAGAGAAAAAAATGCACAAGTGAGGTCAGAATGTGAAAAAAGTTAAATGAAAATGCCTACAGTATTCCATGTGTATTCAGCATCAGCTAACATAGACATCTGGGTTATAAGGTCAATTATAATGGAAACCCTTTTTTTTTTCCTTTCCAGGTTTGATGAACCAAGAAAAAAGGAAATCTCTCTCTGTCTCTGTTTCTCTCTCTCTGTCTCTCTCTCTCTCTCTCTGTCTCTCTCTCTCTCTCTCTGTGTCTCTCTCTCTCTGTCTCTGTCTGTCTCTCTCATGACAGAAGCCTTGTTGAGCTGATTTGAGTGACTGAAACAAACAACCAAATGTATCTAACTCAAAAATATGAGTAACCTGAATTTTAGGCCCCTCAACTCTAATTATCTCTTCCAAAAAGTATACCACCTGCAAATCGTGGAATTCTTCCTCATTTGGGAGACTTAGTGTCCAATATATTCACATTTGCTTACATGCATTGAGTTAACCTCTGGCCATCTCTAGTATTCCTTCTACTGTAGGGAGGATTGTATACATTAATAAAGATCCCCAACACCTCAGATGAGCAATACACATTTTTTTTCTTTCAGGCCCCTGGGGTTTTAATGCCTAGGGTTTTTTTTTTTTTTAAATCAAGAAAAAGGACAGCAAGCGAGTATTTGGAAGAACTCATGTGATCTAAGATTGAGACCTAGATGTCAATTAGACAGTCTTTCCCATGGCAGATAAAAACTGCAGTAACATTTTCTTAAGAATTCCACTTAATAGGAGCTGAGAAGTAGCCCTGCTATTCCATTTTAGATATGGAAATAAGGAGCGGGGTGAGAAAATGGAGGAGGAAGTTAGAGATGGGGAAGTACAATTAGAAAAGGACTTTATTTACTGAGAAAAGGAAAGCATTATTTGGGGTAAGCATGTCATTCTCTGTCCCTTTAAAAATCAGTTGAACACAGTGCAATATGTTTCTCTATGGTGATGAAAACGGAGAGCTAGTAGTTTGTGTTAGTCATAGAAATGCCAGATGTTCCAACAGTGTGTGACTTAGAAATGCTACAAATGAGAGGTTTCTACAATCCAGAAGATCCTCGGAGAAAGATTCAGACTGAGGAACTGGGACCAAACTGGTTTAGTCAAAGGTATAATGTCTGTATGGGTCCCTGCTTCTTGGAGTCCCAAAGGACAGTGGTGGGAAGCCCCTACCAACCTCTGTACCAGTTATATCCACAGGCTTGTTAACAGAAAGAAATTGAACTTAAGTCCCTAGGATACTGTCTACCTTACTCTCAAACAAAAAAGTGAAATTTTGCCCACAGGGTTTTCTCCTTCCAATCTATCAGTCTTTCAAGAACAGAACTAGTCAAGGGCCTGAGGACTTGGGCAGATAGTTCCCATTAATAAAATGAGCTTCTCTATGGAGCCCCTGACCTCTATGGTTTAACACACAGCTTTAGATGATGTATTCTCTCTATGTATTACCTATTATTAGGGTTTAGGCACAAACTCCAGTACTCAGCAAATAAATGAGAAAGCCTCCACAGACTTTGAAAGAAGAAAGGATCAGAAGAAATAATGAAAGCTTTGAAGACTGAGCCTTGCATCATCTGGGCCTCTGAAACAATTTTTAAAAATACTTGAAACCTAATATTGGACATTTGGCTTCACACAGATAAATTTTATTTTAGAGTTTTGTGATCTAAAATGTTACTGAAAACCAATTTCCTTTACTAGCTGATGTGGAACAATAAAGCCATCTTCTGAAGCTCTGCAGTCTTAAAATGCCCTTCTTATCAACAATACCCTGATAGGACAAAAATAATTCCTCTGTCCCTTCCCCCCTCTCTCCCACCCTTGAATTTTACATCATTTTCTTCCTTTTGTGGGCTCTCCTTCTACAAAACAAGGCTGTTGAGTGAATGGAGCCATGTAAAAAAGTGTGGAAGTGGTGAGCATGGAAACCATGGTAATGAAATGCTCTTCGGTCTGAAGTTAACACTGTCTAGTAAAGGTTCTTGCTTCTGTTTCCAGGGGCCCCCTTCAGGTGTTATAAATGCTATCACAGTCAGCACCAAGCCAAACCAAAATGAGCCAGCAGAAAGAAGGACTTTACATCTGGGTCCATTGAGTCATGCCACTAAAAAAAGTACAGTGAGAAATAAGTCCATGTGCATTCTCAGTCATAACTGTGGGCAGAAGAACCCATAAGATTTCTCCCTTTGGTTCTAAATAACAATTCTTTTAAAAGCTTTTAGAAATAAAGCAAATACATGGTGGGACTAGGAATGTTAGCTGTCCCAGGTTACTTGTCCACTGAAAGAAGTCTCATCCCTAGTCATAAATAAATAATTTCTTTCCTGGTCTCACTTCCATGCCAGGATCAATATCTCTTAACATCTTACTTATTTTATTACTGCTTTTGGTTTTCTGGGGCTGATTGAAAGTTGCTCAGAGGAAATCTTTGGTTTTGCTTAAGTGTCCGTGACATTTAATCATGACTTTCCTTGCAGTTTAATTCCAACCAGTCAATCAGTTAATCCACTTCAATTGATTCTGGGCTCTCTGTTATTGGCTTGCACTCATTGGGCATCCGTTGGTGTCGACTCAGCTGGGTGGCCTGCGTGAAGCTCCTCTCACACCTCTCGCACCTGGTGGAGGCAAGAGAGAAAATTGAGACCAGGGAGCTGCTCCTGGGGGGGTGATGGGCTTTGTCTCATCCTGCCTAATCAGAACAGACACTCCAAAGTGGCTTCAGATTTTACCGGCTCAAGAGGTTTAATTGGTGGCTCCTTCCAAGGCCTTGATGCCTATGATGGGACAAGGCCTGTCTGATTCAGAACAGAGGGATCTGTCAATAGGCAGGGGGAAGGTGATTTCTCCAGAGAGGCCTGTCCTGCTGTAGCTCTGATCACTGTCAGTTCAAATAGATAAAGAACAAAAAGAGATTTTTAGGAGTGAGCCATCAAAGAAGCAGCTTGTCTGCAGTTTTCTGCTCTGTAACCCCAAGAAGAAATTGATGACAAATAGAATTTCACCTTCTGCTAATTTGAAATCAGGATTTCAACTTCTGTGAGTACAGGAGCCCCAGGGTGATCATCTCTTAGTTTGGAAACAAGAGGTCACAGTGCATTTGTTTGCAATGCTATGGGAGGTCCGTTGCTTTTTCTGTAAGTTGCTCATGTTAACACTGCCCAACTTTATTTTGGGTAAAAGTATGTAAATTTCAAGGCTTTAAAAAAAAAAAGCCAAAACATGGGAGTCCCTAATGTTAATTCACCTGCCCCAAGAATGTGGGAGAACAAGTGATGGGGGTGAAAATGAGGATCCTCTTCTTCACAATGTCTCCACTCCCTATTTGAAGTAAGAATGTCATCTAGAATTGGTGGCATCCCATAGCAGTGAGCTACATAGATCTCCCAGTCTTTGTGCTATGTTCACTCACTTAAAGAAAATATGTTTGCCTCCAAACACCAATTTTTTACACACAAAGAAGAGACATTACAGGCAGTCAGCTTTCATGGGAGCCACTGTGGTGATCGGTGCCACTATTTGCTCATATGCACAACCAATGATCAGGAATGGCTGCCTTCCACATTTTAACAGCATTCCTTCATGCTCATAATTTCCCTTCCCCAAATCTTCAGAGAATAAGTAGCAATAGGGAATTTCCTACTATCGACTACCCTAAATCCCTTGTTCATGAAGTTAGCCCTGTTTTCTGGTGCCATGTGTTATCTACATTGTGAATGAAAATCTCAATGGCAGAGTCACTATGATGAATTTAGACATTCCTCATTCACCACCAGGGCTGGAGGCAAACAATATTCTATGCTACCCGCAAGGCATTTCACTTTCTACTCTTCTCTAAATCACAGGTGTCCTGCCACCAAAATAATTATTTGTGAAATTTAGACCAAGTATCTGTACATAGTTCTGAAATTTTTACATAGCTTTTAATGAGGAATTGTGTGGTTGGGAGTTAGAGTTCTTAGATTACGTATTCATTCATCAGGGTTCCTGCACCTGCTGAGCGTGTCAAGGGTGCATAAGTTGTGTTTCTTTGATTGTCTTTCGAGGCTTATTTTTAGCAGGCTGCTTCACTGTTAAAAACTGCACTGTGATCTTGACAAATGTAGAATGTCAGCTTTAATGTATCAGACCTATCAGCTCAATGAAAATAACTCAGAAGTATTGATCACTTAATGATTTTTGGTGTATTCATTAACGTCTCTGTGCAGATCACCCTCCCTCCAGAGCTTCTGAAGTGCTGATGACACATTAGTGTATTGCTGATTGTTTATTAGAAAACTGATTAGTTACTGGATTAGTGTGTCAAAATATACTACCTTTCATTGCTTGACAAACTTTCAAATTATTATATTGCTTTTTATCATGAAGGCACTTGAATCAATTTCAGTGAGAGGATTAGCTTGGACAATTATGAAGCATAGCACTATACCTAATCTGGGATTTGGGTTTTCCAATACTGTGGGTTCGAATATAGAGTGTTGATGGAGTAAGGTGTTCAGGATAACATGTATGGAAGAAACCATTGCATATGGTACCTACACATACTTTTTAGACTAACAGCAATACAGAAAGAGCTACCCATACTAGTGTTGGCTAGCTGGGAGCTCAGAGACCAGCTAATCCAGTAGTTCTAAGCCTTTTTGTGTGTATTGTGTGGACCCATATGGCAACCTATGGACCTTTCTCAGAATAATGTTTTTAAGTGTATAAAGTAAAATACATAGGATTATAAAGGAAATGAATTTATATTGAAATAAAGGTAAATTTTTTTCCCATATAAGTTCATAGACTGCTGCTAATGGGGGTTGGTAAATATTTGTATGCTGGTAAACGTTTAACCATTGTTTAACAACATGCTTTTAAATGTAATTTGTATTATTAATATTTTGTAAATCACTTTCTTTAGACAAGACAATCAACAAAATAACAAATCAAGTTCTGATTTATAGCATTTGCCTATTTCTGACATGTAAAGGCTTACGCTGAAATTTTCATAATCAGCTCACAAGTTGGTTAGGGCTGCCTCCAACATACTTCTGGAATTAGTTTAAGAATGCCAGATCTCTACTGACCTCCTTATTCTACAGATAAGGAAACACAGGATATGAAGTTCTAGATTTTTCTCAAGTGTGAGTGTAACTTCCTTCTGCCCAGGGGCCATGCTAATTAATGAAAGCTGACTATATTCAGCCAGACTCAGCCCCCAGCTACACATCCCTGCCATCTTCTGCTCATGCCACCCTGATACTGCACCCACCCAAAGGGAGCTACAGCTCCCATGCTGGGGCTGTGCTGACTGGGGAAAACTCACTACACCTAGCCAGCTCCAGCCACCTGATTAACCTCCACTGACATTTTCCTTTCTATGATTCCCTACACTTATTCTTTGACCCTTCTCCTCCTTGTACTATCAGGATATTAACTAAACCAACACTAATAACTGCTTCTGAAAAAGGTGAGTCAATTGATTGTACTATGGCTCTACTCACCATGCCTATGATTTCATCCTTTGCTGACTACTATGCCCCTATATGTATTGTTTGCACTATCAGAACTTAAGTGCTTAATAGCAGTTTATTTCCTTCCTTCCTCTTTTTCTCCCTCTCTCCCTCCTTTCTTTCCTCTTCCTCCTTCCTTCCTTCCTAAATTTCTAACTTCCTAAATTCCTTCCTAAATATGTATTACAAAGAAAATACAGTGGTGGTTCTCAAGATATAATTATTTTACAGAAAGATCATAAAAAAAAAATCCTCTAGTGTAGTCTACATGTCTGCTCTCTTAGAAAGTGAGCAGGTGAGTAGAGGATGAGAAGGTGAGTAGAATAAGTTTCTAATTTAATTTGCTTTACTGGCAGATTCATCTTCTTGGGGGTGAGTAGAGTACTAACAAAATCAGGTGATTTAATATATATTTTAAATCACAAATCCGCACCCTAAAAGGTTGGACAAAGGAAGTTGTGATCTTTTTGTATGAGAGAAAGTGCTAAGGTTTGATACTCTCACAGGTAAGCTGGTAAATGTTTAACAGCTGGCTCCCTGGGGAAAAAACAATGCACTCATGACATACATTTAGTTTAATCCGCATCGTGGCCATTTTCTCCATCACGCCATAAGTCCAGACTATAGTTCTACCACTGTCTGTTTTTGTGAAGCCTGCAAGATGACTAACAAAACAATAAATCAAGCCCCGATTTATAATGCTCACTAGTTTCCAAGGTGTAAATGGTCACCCTAAAAATTGAACAATCTCTCCTACGGGCACTGACTCCAGCATGCCCTTCGATGTCCTTGAGTTGATGGAATATATGCCTTTCTCTGATATCACCATTTCGTGAATTCAGAAGAAAACACACAGTGAAAACTATAGGTTAAAATGCAGTCCTGTACTGGGAAACTAATTCTCAAGCCCGGGTAGATCTGTCCTTGTATTTCATACTGGTGTGATGAGATGAAGAAGAAAAGATGATGATGTTAATGGCAAAGTAGTTGGAGGGAAGGACGTCTTGAATTTTAGCTTGTGCCCTCCACAGACAAGAATGAGATGTGAGTGACAGATTGCATGTTCTGAGTTAGTTTGCAGATGGCAGAGTTTTTGACAGTGAAATCAGAAAGTCTGACGTGAAAACAGAATGTCCTAAAAATGATAGCAAAGAAAAAGGAAATAATCTTGGTCCTTGGCTTTGTATCATTCTGGAAGTCATAAGTAAGACTAGATTTGAGCTCACTCTTCACTTAAGTAGGTGACTGTTCAGTTTCAATTAGCCAATGAGCATTTATTTCCTACTATGTGTCAGACACTGTTCTAAGCACAAGGGATACAAAAAGGGAGCAAAAAATAATCTCTGCCCTCAAGGAGCTTACAGTCTAGCGAGGGAGACAACCAGCAAATATGTACAAGAAAGTTATATATGGGATAGAGAGGAAATAATTAAAAAGAGTGAAGACACTAGAATTAAGAGGTGTTAGGAACGGCTTCCTGTAGAAGATGGGATTTTAGTTGGAACCTACAGAAATTTGGGGAAAGCAGAAGGCAGAAATGAGGAGAGACAACATTCCAGGTTTAGAGGACAGCCAGAGGAACTCCCTGGAGCCAAGAGATGGAATATCTTGTTCATGAAACAGCAAGGAGGCCAGTGTTTGTAATTATGCTATAAGGAGTGGAAGTGGTAGCATTCTGCCCCTCATATTCACACACACACACACTCACACACATGCATACACACTCACACACATGTGCACACACACCTCAATTAATATTATTAAGGTCAAGTCACCTCAGTTGAGGTATATTACAGAACCAATCAGTAGTCTTGATTAGGTTTTAATGTGAAAAAAAGCTTAATCTCTACTATGATCCATTTATCAGGTGCAAACTCTCTCTCAAGAAGGAAATATTGTGACCTGGGACCTATAGATAAACAGAAACCCAATTCACATGTTCAACAGCTTGAGAGTGGGAGGATTTGAGCCGTAGGAGTGTCTTGTGAAAGAAGACTCCTTTAAAAGAGTATAAGAAAGCAACAAGGAAAGGCCATTGAAGCTACTGGACCAGTGGTTTTACAGTGTATTCATCTGAAAGCAGAGAGATAGACTACGAAAGACACAAATATGGAGAGATAGTCACCCAAGAGAAGAGAGACATAGCTTCAGAAAGCCTAATGCCTCATGGTAGAGGTAAGTGACAGCTGTGAATTCAAGAAAGAAGCAAATCTTGGGAGACAGCTGATCAAACTGTCCAGCAAAGAGCTGCATGAGGACCCTACAAAGAGGAAAAGACCCTCTGGTACCAAGAGTTGTGAGTCTGCCATGACCACATATGTATCCTACACATATGTCTCACTATCATCATATCAAATCTTAAGCTCACTCACCCCTTCCATGTGCTTGTGGGACAGTGAGCCCCAATACCAATAAATACCAATTTATCTTACAATATCACCTTAGTACATGTCTTTGCTAAACGTGAATTCTCAATTCACTGATTATTAATAGAAAGCTTACTGTTAGAAAGGCTAATAAGCTACATTAATAGGATATTAAGAGCTTCCTTACTATCAAAGGTACTTTAGAATTTGTCTCATGCTAGAAAGAAGAGAAGAAATGGGATATTTTTATAATTCAAAAGGGAAACAGCAAGAATGCTAAACTTATACCACATATTTGTCAAAATGAATTAATACTACTTTTAGCCTTAGGTCAAGGGCCCAGCAAACAGGTAGGTAGTAACTCAATTCGAGTTTATTTGCCTTTGATGTGTGAACCAAATATTTAAGGTAAAAAAAAAATTTTCTTTTTGTAATCAAGATAGAGAATACTTCCTTGAATAAATTTATAGCCTGACTGCAGATTCCAAAGGCAAAAGTATGAGGTAGGCTCCAAACTAACCATGTGGAATATTTTGAGGTTTGGCCAGTTATAATGAAGAGACAGAATGCTGTCCTCAGTACACATTTTCTCTGACTTGCAACTACTCATGAATGACCAGCTAGTTCCCCATGACCTCTCAGGCCTACATATCCTGAAAAATAGACCCAAGTCTTTGCTCTGACCTTTTCATTTTGGGTAAATTCCTATTCATTCTTGAGAGTACAGTTTAGGGCCAGGTTTGGTTACTATGATCTATGCTCCAGACCTACAATGTATAGTTAATAATAAGAATGACACACCTTTTATGAGGCTTTACTGTTTATAAAATACTTCTCCCACAATAACCAGATGGGTTGAGAAATGTGTTCTTCAGTAAAAGTTGATATTTATTAAAATGAAAAACTAGAGCAAAGAAATAAAAGGAATTCAGACTTCTTGACTTTAAGTGGAATCCCTGGTTAGTTACCTAGGGTTTTTGGTCTTTGGTTTTTACTTCTATAATCCTCACCAACTTTCTAAAAATCACTTTAAAGAAAAAGTCTCCTAAGAAGTTTCAGCATTGGTTTTCATCTGATGCCATGTACAGAAGACCCCTTGCCCAATCAGAGGAGTTGAAAAGACACCTGATTTTATACACGTGTACATACATATATACATAATACACACACCATAGAGATAGCATGGCTTAGTGGATATAGGGCCAGCCTGGGAAATAGAAGCCTAGGTTCAAGTCTTAATTCTGACACACATTAGTTGTGTAAACAAGGGCTAGTCATTTAATATCTCAGTTACCCAGAAACTTTCTAAATCTCAGATGAGTTTCTAGTGTGCAACAGTAAAGGGAATTCTTTACAATGATGAAATCAAAGGCCTGGACCCTCCCCTACTGCATGTGTGCATGACTCAATTAAGTCACTGGATATCCAAGTATCAGAGATGTATACACACACACACACACACACACACACACAGCAGCAGCAGCAGCAGCAGAGGCAGTCTAATGGATAGAAAGCTGGCCTCAAAATTAGGAAGACCCAGGTTCACATCCTGCCTCTGACCTACACTGGCTGGGTGACCCTGGGCAAGTCATTTAAACTCTCAGCACTCTAGGAAACACTCTAAAAAATAAGTTGTGACAAGTTATAAGGAAGATGCCATCCTGCATTAATAGTGGAAATTTCTTTACCCTAGTATTTCCTATCCCTGTGAAATCATAGGTCTAGTTTTTACCGCTAAACACATGTATATACATACATCCATATATATGCTCACACACATATACAAGGAATACTATTCACCTTCACCTTTTTAAATGTAGTTTTCTTTTTATAAGATACAATCTTTAAGGTAAGCCCTATTAGTTAAATAAATATAATTAATATTTATTCTGAAACCCATTTTGCTGACTACTCTGCAGTAGGAACTTTTTGAATGTTTTGATTTGTGGGATGGTAGAATAATATCTCTGTAATATTTATGAAATCCAAAAGGGTATGAGTATCTATGAACTACACATAACTGCTTCAGGGTTGCTTAATCCTGATATTGTATAGTATGGATAAAAGGACTTAACTTCCCATTTTCCTCAGAGAAAGATGAATGGTTTCCTAGAAAGCTCTTCCCTAGGCATGTGACATATCATGAAGGAAAACTACAAATATCATGAACCTTGACAGGTGCAATAATAGAAGAAAAAGAAATCTGTTCAATAAATCCAGGCCTGGCTAACTGGTTTCCTTTCACCAATTAAGTATCTGTATGTCTATCTGTCTCTCTGTCTGTCTGTCTCTATCTCTCTCTCTCACACACACACACACAACCTGAGGAAAGCATCATTTCATGAAATATTAATATGATAAATTAAATCTAAGCAAAAATGTTAAATCTATTGGAAACATGACAAAAACAGGCTGTTAGGGGGGAAAATTGAGTGGAGTCAACGAGGTTACACATAAGTAACACCTTAACATTAATAGAAATCTATTTTCCATTTTGACCCTGAAACCTCTTCAATTAATTACTAAAATCTATTTACACAGCTACTAGATAAAAATCAATCTGATTCCTAGCACCATATTTGGTTCACTCCTGTGAACTGTGTTTTAAAAAAAAATCGCTTTGACTTTGAAAGGCCCAGGTGCAGAATGCTTAGGTGCTCCCCGGCAGAGCTCCCTGGAAAGTGTAAGACAATCACCATTCTCATCCACAGAGGTGAGGGCAGAATTTGTGACTCTTTGATGGCCAAATGTGTGAGCCATCCAAGGCCAAAGGCATTGATAAATCCCACATTGCTTCTAGTCAGTCTCTGGCCCATTGTTCTTTTTATGGAATCCAAATAATACTAATTACCATTGTTTTCAAGTATTAATTAATGACATACCTGAAACCAAAGGAAGAGGGAAATGGAGGGATGTTACTAGGTTAAAAGAAAATGCTCTGTCCTCAATAGTGGAAAAAGCAAAACAAAAAACAACCTTTCATTCACTTCTTCCTCCATTGGCAGGACAATAAGGACATTTGGAGGCCAAATCTGTCAGATTTATTCTTATCCAGGTCATTATTTGGTCTCAGGAAGAAAATAATACCACTCCCTGCCAGTTGGTACAGATATCAAGAATGACACATTATTTAAAGAAACAGTCTTGTTAACACATTCCTTCTTCTTGGCTGAGACGGAGCATAGGCATTAATCTTCACATTATTTTACAGTATTGACCTTGATTCAATTCTTGGTTTGTCCCTTAGTAGAGGAATGGATGCAGGATCCCTATGCACTTTTTCTTTTTCCTTTGTCAACAAAAAATCAAGACCAACATGGGAAATAATTGAGAAATTCAAAAGGTTTCAAAACAATAAAGTTCTCTATGCATAGTCAGTAAGAACTGTATCAAGTATCATTGCAACCTTGTCAAAGCTAAGATTTCCATTGCATGGCTCTGTCACCTAAAGCTGAAATTGGTCTCTGAGATGCTCTTTCTCTGTTAATGTTCAGGTCCGCTTTTTCTTCCGTCACCAGAAACCCTGACAAGGATAATGATGCTTCTTATTTCTGGTTTTTGTTCTCTCATCAACATAGTAATTTTGAAGCTCTTAAAAGCACACTGAATGTATAGTCACGATATTTGATCTAAGGCTAAACAGCAGGAGGCATGACCAGTCTTATGCCCACAATCAAGTAGCTTAGTACATTTGGGGATGGAAGGGAAGTCATTCATTAGATATCTTAAAGAAAATCTTTCCTTTAAAACCATTATTCAATTGTCAATTAATTAATCACAGCTGTACTTCACTAGTGGATGAAAAGAATATATTTCAAAAGACTTTTCACAGATTCTCCTCATGAATCTTAGACTCAAAATTTTAGAAGTTGGAAGGGACTTAAAGAAGTAGTCTTATTTGAAGGTAAAGTGAGGTTTCAGAGAGGTAAAATGACTTGTTCAAGTCATAGAGCAATTAATTGACTGAACCAAAGCTCTAAACCAGGCATACAGAATCTCATTAGCCTGATAACAATCTCTTGAAAAAAACACAATTCTTCTTAAAGCCTGGATTTTGATCTTTCAAGTGCCTTAACCACTAGTTGGTTGAGATAAACAGTATGGTGCTGGGGACCCTCCACTTTTTTTCCTACTCACGAGAAAAGTTCCTAGAACTAGGTGAGAGGGGGAAATATCTGATGTCTTGGTTACTTACTTGAAGGGTTTTTCTCCAGTATGAGTTCTGATATGGTTGTTGAGGGTGGTAGCCCCAGCAAAGGCACGACCGCAATAGCCACACTTGAAAGGTCTGTCACTGGAGTGGGTAACCACATGATTCCTCAGTTCAGAAGGCTGGGAGAAGGACTGGGAGCAGTGACCACACTGGTAGGGTCTGAAACAGAGACACAGCCTGATCATTATTGTCTGCTTCAACAAAAAGAGGAGCTCCTTACCTTGGGAAATGGGGCCAAATCTTTTCATAGCATCCCTAAAGTTTTTTGATTGTAAAAAATTTCTGTGCACTCATCTCTAATACAGGAATGCTTGCTTATTTATCAATTATATATATATATATATATATGTATTACTCTACCAATAAGAAGGTACATTAATAAACTGTGCACAAAATGGAAATGAAAGATTGAAATAAAGTGAAATCGTATTTTTAAAACAATATCTTGGTCTTAATCTGTATTAAAACCTTTTGTTCTCACCAAATAATAATAATGGTACTTTTAGTGAGAGAAATGTGATGGAATATATCTCATTATTTTTGCAAATCACTTTGTGATTTGAGGGTTCAGTTGGAAGTTGAGTATATTTCATTACTTAATGGTTGGCACAGCTGGCAAAGATACCTCACAAAGATAAATAGATCCAAAAAGAAGTGCATCATTTCTGGTACTTACTAAATCATGGTATTCACTTTTCCAATCCCATCCACTAATTATGAAAAGGTTATTTGTTGTAATTCAGCTAGTAAGTTTACATCTTCCCTGACATAAGTCATTTGTTTTTATAAACTAATTGGAAGGTGTTGCATTTTTAGATGTTTAGCAAGAAGTTTCAAATTTCACTGATGTTCTTCATTTGGAAGATGTTTAATCAAGTTGGGAAATGTTTCTAAGTTTTAAAGTCTGCAGATATGAGGTTTTGTTTTTTTTAATAGACAACATACTTGTATAATTTTCAGGAATTCATACTGGAGAGAGTTAAGTATCCAAAAGGAGAAGGTGGTCAACAGTATTAAACACTGCAGAGAAGTCAAGAAAGATGTACTGAGAAAAGGTCACCATATTTTGGCAGTTAAGAAATTTTTGGTAATTTTTAAGAAAGCAACTTTAGTTAAGTGAGGAGTCAAGAGGAGGAGGAGGAGGAAGAGGATGTTGAGAACCTAGGAGACTGGGTATGCCCTCTAGGGAAAAGGGAAATTAGGAAGAAGGAAATATTTAGAAGGCAAGATAATCAATGACATCTGTGATGTAAGTCGCAACCTATTTATCTTCTGCTTCTCAATCTAAAGAAAGAAAAATATTAGGGCAGTCTTACTCACTAGCCAGTACCAAGAGCACAGATTCTACCTGCTGAGGGCTTCTGAAGGAGCCAGAAAATTTTCTAGGGAGTAAGGGCTTGGGGTCTCTAGGCAAGAGGTTGGGGTGGAGACAAAGAGAGGAATCAGAGCTATCATGAATGCTTGGTCCATCCATAAACATAGTGATAGTATTGTCGTGTTGGAGACAATGAATGAATGAATGAATGGATGGATGGATGGATGGATGGATGGATGAATGGAAATGAATTTATTAAGCCCTTACTCTGTTCCAAATCCTTGAGTTACAAATATAAGCAAAGATAGTTTCTGCCCTCAAGGAGCTTACATTCTAATGGGAAGGCACAAAAAGCAGGAATGAGGTGCAGGGAGGGGCTCTTTGGAAGTAGACTAACACGCCCCTTTGGAGAACTGGTTCTACAACTGGAAGGAGCTGGGAGTGAGAACATGCATGCATGCAAGCACCAGGGATTGGCAAGAAGATGTTATGGAATAAGGAGAATAAAGCAAAGTGAAATATGGCAGTTCTGGAGATAAAAGTGACAAAAACTGAAGACAATATGACCGGAGATGATTGATTATCATAGGGAAATGATAAGTGGGTTTTTTTTATCTTCCCACTTTCTAATTTGTTCATCACACACTCCTAGCAATCTCCCCTTATGGGCCAGTCCATGGCCATGGCTTCCATTTAGGGCCCTAGACTTTCAAACTGGAGTACAGAAAGGACTTTAATCACTAGTTGTCTATTTCTTTGCTGTCATATAGAAAATACTTACACAACCCTCTAAGGTAAATCAATTTCCAAAATAGTCAAATGTGTTTCCAAAGCTAACAACCTGGTACCAAAATTTATTTTTTTTAAATTTCTAAACAAAATTTTGACTGCATTTTGTGTGCAGAGAAGTACATGTTTGATCAAGTAGAATGTTGAAGAGAAAGCTTTGATAAAAAGAAAAAAGCTTTCAATAATACAAAATATAGTATATTTACATGATGCTTTTTACTTGCCAAAGAGTTTTATCCCATTTATTGTCTCCTTTGATCCTCACACCATCTCTGTGAGGTAGGTAAAGAAGCTGTTGTTACCTACTTTTGATAATTAAGGAAACTGAAAATAAAGTCTAAGATGACCAAGAACCAGGGAGAAAGGTCATCCTTGGGTGACTGACTTATGTAATTTATTTTTATGGAAATGGGCATTTACATGGTTCTGGGCCCTTCTACAA
Source organism: Petaurus breviceps papuanus (assembly GCF_028583685.1). Classification (NCBI taxonomy): domain Eukaryota; kingdom Metazoa; phylum Chordata; class Mammalia; order Diprotodontia; family Petauridae; genus Petaurus; species Petaurus breviceps. Next base: position 3,484,225 of record NW_027185791.1, read on the forward strand.
CCACGATATCTGATGTAACAAGGCAAAAAGTGAGGGTACACTTTTAAAATGTCTCCTTATATTTAAACATGCCTTCAGAATTGAATTTTAGATTGTTTGCTCCTTTTATAAGTTAACAAAGGTGTTATCCATGAGAGGCTTCTCCCTGAAAATCTCTGTTTAACCCAGAAGTGAATGAAGATATGCAGCAAGTACCACCATTTGTTACCTAATAAAGGATAAGATGGCATAGTTTTTTTTTTTTGCAACAGCATGACTTTTCTGAAAAGACCAGTAGAAAATAATCATCATCATCATTAAAAAGCTAGTAGTTATATAGTCATTTAAAGTGTACTAAACACTTTATACATGTTAACCCATTTGATCCTCACAACAAACCTGTGAGATGGGTTCGATTATTAACCCCATTATAAAATGAGAAAACTCAGGCACAGAGACATTGACTTGCTTAGTGTTATACCTTTTAGTAAAATGTCTGAGGCAGACTCAGGTCTTCCTAACTCCAAATTTTGGCTCTATCCCTAGTACCACCAGCAGAGAACATTCCTCTTCAGCTTGAAAGAATAGATCAGTTTGGGTTTCCATAAAACAGATAAATGTTCAAATCTATTTTTAAAATTCTCTGCTCTGCCTATTCAAGAAACCACTGAGTTATATGAAGTCTTTTGAGTTAATGTGTCATGTAATTCCACAACAGGGTTCAAATTTGTTTTTCAAAATTTGATTAGGAAAATTACAACTATGGAGAAATATCCATAATACTCCATAGAATCTTAATTTGTGGCCTAGTTTTCACTTTCTGCACTTATGCAGCCAAAGGCCAAGGCAGACTTAATTGTTCCTCTTAATAAATGTGTGTGCTCAAATGGCTGGAAACCAAAATGAAAGGCAGCAGACAATGGTGACCATGCATGTACAACAATTCAATTAAGTGCAAAATAAAGTGTACCCTCTCATTTGTCAAGTGAACTGCTTAATTGCGGCTACTTGCATCACTGATCACAAATACTATTATTTTACAGTGCTTCAGAACACTGAGCTCTGATCGTAGAATTTTTTAGCCTGATTAATAGCCTAGGATTAGTCAATAGCTCAATTCAATGCAATTTTAATTACTTCCATTTGGAAATCTATCTAACTGCTGCTCTCCACCAAATTTCAAAGGAATATATATGTAAAAGTTGTTGGTGGGAAGTTTATCAACCTTGACAAATTGTGCATGCCTTTTCTCATGAACAGAATATGTCCCTTTGAGCTCTCTTATAATTGTATGAAGTTGAAAATGTCATTATGCTTTAACCTGTTTTTTTGTGGTCATCATTAACATAAAAATCTTAGATTGAAAAATGTGTTTCTTAGAAATCATGTGTTTAAAATGCTGTGAAAGATAATGAAAAATTTCAACCTGAAAGAATGTATTCATATATGCTATGTCCACTGACAATTGATTTTTGTCTAATACTGAAAGGGACCATTAACATTATTAGCCTCTGGTTATCTATTTTTAATAGCTACTATGATAAACAATAAACCATTACATATAAAACCAATTTATCTTTTTTTTCCCCAAGAATGCTGTCAAAAGTTTGGTTGATTTATTTCCAAAGTCCGAAGTCAATCTAGTCTTTGTATGTAAATACTCAAAAGAAAGCAACTAAATAAAGATCTAAGGTATGCTCAAATGATTGGAAACCATGGAGCAAGAACTGGCTATCTAAAAGATCTTAGCCTATGACAGAATTGAAAAGTTGCTATTAAGCTCTGCAGATATTAGCATCTTGTTGTGTGAAGAACCCTGAGGTTCTAGTGCTGGTGGACCAGTAACTAGTAAATAACCTCTTTAGATCTTGTTTCAACATGAATGAATGGATGAACAAACATTTATTAAGGGTAAACTGTGGTAAGGGGTCGAGATACAAATACATGCAAGCAAGAAATCTCCTGCTCTCAAGGAACTTACATTCTAATAAGACAACATACATAGGGAAGTGATGGTTTGGGGTCTCCTCATTTGCTATGTCATACTAGATGAAGCATTTATGTTCTTTACTATTTCTAGGATATCATATATAACTAAATGGAATCTACTTTCTATGTAAATATTATTTTATTTTTTCCAATTACATGTAAAGATATTTTTCAACATTCATTTTTTATGTTTTTGAATTCCAAATTTTTCTCTTTCCCTCTATTCTTTCCCTCCTCCCCAAGATAGCAAGCAGTCTGATGTAGGTTATATATGTGCAATCCTGTTAAATGTATTTCCACATTAGTCATGTTATGAAAGAAACAGAACAAAAGGAAAATACACGCACACACACACACACAGAGTGGAAAGAAAATGCTTCAACCTACATTGAGATGCCATCAGTTCTTTCTCTGGATGTGGATACATTTTCCATCATGAGTCTTTTGGAATTGCCTTGGATGACTGTATTGCTGAGAAGAGCTAAGTCTATCATAGTCAATCATTGTATAATGTTACTGTTACTGTTGTACAATGTTCTCCTGGTTCTACTCACTTCACTGAGTATCAATTCATGTAAGTCTTTCCAGGTTTTTCTGAAATTTCATTTCTTATAGCACAATTGTATTCCATTACATCCATATACCACAACTTCTTCATCCATTCCCCAATTGATGGGCATCCCCTCAATTTTCAATTCTTTGCTACCACAAAAAGAGCTGCTATAAATTTTGTACAAGTAGGTCCTTTTCCTCTTTTTCTGATCTCTTTGGAATACAGACCTGGTAATGGTATTGCTAGATCAAAGGGTATGCCCAGTTTGATTGTCCCTTCGGTATAGTTCCAAATAGCTCTCCAGAATGGTTGAATCAGTTCACAACTCCACCAACAATGCATTAGTGTCCCAATTTTGGGATCTACTTTTTAAAAATAGCACTTATTATTTTCATGTCATCTGTATACCCAATAGTAATATTTCATTATTCTGAAAGAAAATATAATCGATAGTCTTGAAAAAAGAATATACAAGACAGCAGCTTTCAACAGAAGCATTTCATTTGAATGCTTAAATCTACTTTTATTTCCTATTGCAAATAAGATCATTTTCTAATTCTTTTCTTTCCCTTATTCTGTCTGTATGCCTCTTATGGAATAAACATAGTAATTCTACATGAGAGCTCTGTTTCTTGCCAAAACACCAAAATTTCACTAAAGGAAAAATTGTGCAGAAATGTTTTTTCTATTTCATATTAAGTATCTTTCTCACCTTTTAATATATGCTTTGTTATAGGAAAAATATCTCCTCTTTGAGTTCATGTGGTAGGTAACTGCTGCCAAATGTATATTGACCACAACACAGAAATTATGGAGGTAAAAACCTAGGTTTTATTATTATGCCCAAGCACAGGTTCAGGCTTCAGAGAAAACCCAACCAATCATGAGGATTATGACAAGGCTTCCTATAGGAAAAATTATGCCAGAGTGACAGAGAAATAATTCATTCCCATATTAAGATCTTGTATTTCCTCTTCAGCCACAAAAGTTAAAAGAAAACATAATAGGTTCAATTCCATATTTTCTTCAATGTCATAAAAGTTCAACAAACTTAGTTAAACAAAGTAATAATCGTATACATACCCCAAGGAAACAAACCTCATCAAACAAACCTTAAAGGTAAATTAAGTCAGGTTACAGATTACACCACATTTAGAGGTTACAGATAGGCTGATTGAGAAGAAAGATTTGCATGTCGTGAAGGAGCCAGGGACAGTTGAGATTCTTCCTCTGGCTTCTTATCTAAGGAATGTTAAAGGCTCTAAATAAATTTTTACATCCCATGGGACAGATTTTCATCAGGTGAGGTAATACTAACTAAAACATGCAGGAGGAATAAAAAAAATTTAAAAAATTCTCATAACAACTGTAATTTCTACCTTCTGAACAAGTTTTTCTTCCTTTTCCCAGATGCTGTGTCAACCACACAAAAGTTCAGAAAGAACACTTTTTCAGCTCATGACCACATAGTCATTGTCTTCCTTAGAATTTAGGTGGTTTTTCTTTCCTTTTTATGTAAAGAAATTACTAAGGAATAAACCAGGTCCAAGTTAGCCTATAACTCTGCATCAGGCCGGGTACAGGTTTAGAGCAGAACAAGGATAACAACACAATTTTCTTCCTCCTCTGGCATTATCTGAAACTGGCTGTTCTCGAAAAAAGACTATTCTGGAAAAATGTGCAACTCATTTGCTCTAAGTCTGTAATTGGTTTGGTATACACATACGAAAGGGATGGAACATTTAACAACATTCAGTTTGGTTTGGTTTGAAATTTTTAATCTTCCTTTGATATGTATTTCATGGCATGAAAGCCTCCAGGATAAAAGATGTTCAGTCGGGGCTACATTCGCTCCTTGCTCTCCAAAGGCTAGTTCCAATGCAGATCTCCCAGTAACTTCAAAGGGAGCTCCACCCTTGGGTCACTGGCTGGCTGTGTGCAGTGAGAAAAGAACATAGCCCTATCTAAGGAGAAAAATATTTCAGGAAAGCTATAGAAGGGGTGAGCCAAAGGGCTTGAGGAAAACTGTAGTCTAGGAAAAAGATATCTTTGCGCGCTCTCTCTCTCTCTCTCTCTCTCTCTCTCTCTCTCTCTCTCTCTCTCTCTC
>NW_027185791.1:3488862-3501172 GCF_028583685.1 Petaurus breviceps papuanus
CTCTCTCTCTCTCTCTCTCTCTCTCTCTCTCTCTCTCTCTCTCTCTCAAAAAAAAAAAAAAAAAAAGACACCTAGGAAAAAAAAAACCCGGTAAAACATGTAAAGATGGCCATATCCCTCTATCCCTCCATCTCCTTCCCCTATATCCACACACACAAAAAATTAATGATAATGATAATTATGGTGATAGATAAATTTCCAGATTCTCCCTCCAGGGCATTTTTTTCTTCCTTCTGCATATTTTATTTACTGGCTTACATGATATGAAACAAAGACTAGACAGCACAAATGTAAACATCCGAAGATATTCTAGAGGAATCTCCCCCTTTGTGGCTGCATACCAAACTGAATTACTACACACAACCAACCAAAAGGCATGGGGGCAGGGGGGAGGTGGAAGAAAGCCAAATTTAAAAGACATGAGTGATTTTAAGTACTGTTCTGAAAGGGAGGGGGGACAAAAGAGAAAAGGCAATTGTCTAAAAATGATTCACTGTGATTGAAGTCTTTTGTTTGCTCTGTTCTAGAGATTCCCAAATGGGATTTGAGAGATTTCTGCAGCACAAAAACAGAAGAGAAAAAGGATTTCAGACTCTTGGTTCAAACAAAACTGAGTCAAGAAAACTTCAGCTGGGCAATGAATTCATGGGAAAGAGCCAAAGCTTAGGGAAAATCTCTAATTCAAATTATGGATGGACTTCAATTCCAACTTCCTCACCTGTCTGATATTGTTTGAAAAGAAAAACAATAGATTGGAATAATGAAAAAAAAGACTTTTAAAAATTTTCTTAGTTTCAGGGAAAAAATAACATGAACATGAACCTGGAGCCATCTTGAGTAACTCTGTGATTGAAATTTGAGACAAGGGTTCCAATTAAGAAGGGATTGCCAATAGTTCAAGTGAGGGGGGAATGAGGACCTAAATGGGGGTGGTGACTGTGAATTGAGAGAAGGGAACAGATGAGGCATACTGTGGATGTAGAAATGGCAAGACTTAGATGGATATGTGGAGCAGAGAAGAAAAGAAGGAAATGAGCATTTATCAAACACTACATGCCAGATATGATCTTAGTGCTTCACAATAGCTCTCTTTTTCTTTTCAAGAACTCAGGGAAGTAGGGACTATTAATAGCCCTTTTTTATAGTTGGGAAAACTAAGGCAGAGAGAGGTTAAGTGTTTTGTCCAGAGTAACACAGCTAGTAAGTATCTGAGGCTGGATTTGAACTCACGTCTTTCTCACTCCAGACCCAGTACTCTACCTCTCTACTCACTGTACCACCTGGTTACTGCTAGGAAAGTTAATAGTTGAAGACAACAAGTCTGCAAATCTATATCACCAGAAGGCTGGTGGTGATCTCAACAATAATAGAGAAGTTTAGAAGAAGGAAGAGTTTAGGTACAGGGCGGGGGAGGAAGGGAACCTGCAGCCTCAAGGCCACATGTGGCCTTCTAGGTCCTTGGGTGCAGCTTTTTGACTGAGTTCAAGTTTTACAGAACAAATCCTTTTATTAAAGGGGATTCACTTCAGTCAAAGGGGACCACACTTGAGGACCTAGAGGGCCACATGTGGCCTCAAGGCTGCAGGTTCCCCACCCCTGGTTTAGGAGGAAAGATATTGTAAAGTCTATGATACAGATCTCAATTTATCCACACCTGCCCAGTCTGTGACCCAAAATGAAAAGTGTGGTTTGCATCAGGGCTATCACTCACTATCACTACCAAGAGTAAAGAACCTGCCTCCTGAAGGTTACCACTATACTCAGGAGGTGATGTGGGGCAGGGCATGGGAGGGCTGGGCCAAGGAATTTTCCCAGTGGAAGCAGTGCAGCTGCTTCATGGCTGCCCCATAGGAAACTTATAGCTCTCACAAAGAGATGGCTAGTTTAGAAGTGAAAAAAGAGCGACTGTTGAGAGAAATGGAAGGAGAAGGGAATAAACGTTTACGTAGTGCCTATTCCATGCCAGGCACTGTGCTAAGTCCTTTTTAACAAATATTATCTCATTTGATCCTTACAACAACCCTGACAAGCAGGTGATAGTATTATCCTTATTTTACAGTTGAAGAAACTGAGGCAGAGAGAGGTTAATTGACTTACCCAATTACTAAGAGTCTGAGACTGGATTTGAACTCAGGTATTTCTGACTCCACATCCAACACTCTAGCCACTGTGCCACCAACTGCTGAGAACTTGAATAGCAAGGGGAGGGGAGGTGAAGAGGCAGAAACATTAAGGAAAGTGGGGCTGTTAGGGACACGCACCACTATGAGTTATGATAGGAGGATGAGATGTGACCCTTCTTTTCCCCTTCATATTGGATGATCACAAAGTTGCCTCCTTGGGGCTATGCCCCCATGGTCCCTCAGTGAGCTGCCATCCACAGAAGATGCTTTCAGACTATATGTATATCACATCATGGGCTCTGCATTTGCAAGTTTTTAAACTGATAAGCAAGGTAAGAGGCTCCCAATTGTTAATTGACTGGCAAAAGAGGATTGATGTAATTGATGCAAATCAAACACCAGCTTTGACCAAGGTGAACTCTCTTTTGAAGATCTCCAGGAAGCTAGTCTATACATATGCTCCACGAGAAATTAGTAACAGTTTCCCTGAAGAATCACAGGAAGGTGGTACTTAAAAGTCAGAAGACCTGAATTGAAGCCTTAGCTCTACCCTACAATAGAATCATTCCACCCCTTTGGGACTATTTCCTGTAAAATAAGGGAATTGGACTAACTTTCTGTGATTCTGTGATGTTTTATAGCCCCTAAAGCATCTGTATTGATGGCAGTCAAGATTCTGGAGTTAGGGCAGCTAGGTGACAATGTAGATAGAGTACCAGGTCCAGAGTCAGGAAAACTCATCTTCTAGAGTTCAAATATAACCTCAGACACTTGTTAGTTGTGTGACCCTAGGTTAAGTCACTTAACACTGATGATGCACTTGCCTCCATTTCCTCATCTGAGGAAGGAAATGGCAAGCCACTCCAGTATCTTTGCCAAGAAAACTCCAGATGAGTTCATAAAGAGTCAGACACAACAGAAACAAGAGAACAACAGCATTCTAGAATGAGAAAAAGGTCATCAAGGATGCTAATAAACAACTGAAATGTCTTAGAATGGAGATGGCGCTGGTTTGTTTGAAAAATGACATGGTCCAACTTATTGGTCAGACAGAGAATGCCCATCAAAGAAAACAAAGTATATAAAGCACTTAGAAAACCTCAAAGCTCTAAGCAAATTTTGTTTTTCTTTTTTGTTGTTCAGTTGTTCAGTCATGTCTGACTATTCTTTACCCCATGGTCTATAGCATGCCAGGCCTTTCTATCTTCCACTATCTCTCCAAGTCTGTCCAAGTTCATGTTTAGTGTTTCCATGACACTATCTATCTCATCCTCTGCCATCCCCTTTTCCTTTTGCCTTCAATCTTTCCCAACATTAAGGGCTTTTCCAGTGAGTCCTGTCTTCTCATTATGTGGTCAAGGCTTCAGGATTAAGTAATAGAGTAACAAACTCAGTATCAAGCTTCAGCTTCAGTATTTGACCTTCCAGCGAATAGTGTGAGTTTATATCTTTAAGTATTGACTGATTTGATCTCCTTGAGGTCCAAGGGACTCTCAAAAGTCTTCTTCAGCACCATAATTTGAAAGTGTAGCTTCTGTGGCACTCAGCTTTCCCTATAGTCCAGTTCTCACAGCCATACATTGCTACTGGAAAAACCAAAGCTTTGACTATACAGACCTTTGTTGGCAAGGTGATGTCTTTGCTTTTTGATATTCTATCCAGATTTGCCATAGCTTTCCTTCCAAGGAGCAAGCACCTTTTAATTTCATGATTGCAGTCGCCATCTGCAGTGATCTTTGAGCCCAAGAATGTGAATTCTGACACTGCTTCCATTTCTTCTCCCTCTGTTTGCCAAGAAGTGAAGGGACCAGTTGCCAAGATCTTAGTTTTTTGATGTTAAGTTTCAAGCCAGCTTTTACACTCTATTCTTTCACCCTCATCAAGAAGCTCCTTAATTCTTAACTTTCTGACATCATGAAAATTTTAGCTATTACTTTTTTAAACCCTTAATCTCCACCTGGCCCCCAATAATTAAAGTTAATTTGATACTATGATTTAGAAGTCTTTCCATCAATAGTAGTGTACCTATATGACAAGGGTTATTTTTTAAGGCATCAAGCATTTTAAGCTATTACAAAGATCAAAGCTTCTTAATCTTTTTTATCATGGTCCCCTTTGGTCCCCAATGAAACCTGTAGACTTCTTCTCAGAATACTTTAAAAAATTCATATTTGAAGGAAATGCTAAATTTCAGTTAGTGGTTAGTAAAAATAAAGAAGTATTTTTTTTCTATCCAAGTTCATGAGTCCCCTGAAATCTATTCCCCAAAGGGTCTATGCCTTCCAAGATAAGAACCCCTGATATAGATGATATTGAATAATTATTACCAGGTCCCCACAATCCAGTGAAAAGAAAAGTGTTGAACCTGGGTAAGAAGGGTGATTACTTTGGTCATTCAGCCCAAGTCAGGGTACTTGCCTGAATTGTATAAATTCCTCCTTTTGCTTAGCTTTGAATGCCTTGTCACTCTATGTAAGAATCAAACAACTCATGGGGTCTAGTAAAGTGCTAGGATCTCAATTCAACCTGGACTCTGAACTACAAGTGTAAATTACATTTGATCAAATGGAAATTGATCTACTAGTCTCTTCCCATGTTGTAGTACTTTGAAAATGTGTATTTTTTAGTTGGTCAGGGTTTTTCTGAAAGTTTTTAGTTAACTATTACTAATTATACAGCTATTATTTTATAGCACATATATCATAGGAATATAAACCTTAATGCAAATCTGACTTCACTAAGTAAATTGCATAACTGGAGTCTGGCAAAAGTCTATTTCAATGTCTTTTGATTTATTGTGGTCATTTTTCATCTCTTTATAATACAGAAAGCATAGAAATGTGTTATGCTACACATTAAAATGATTGTAAGTTTCAGAAATCAGATTTTTCCAGCTATAATTTCATTTAATACACCTTACTTTTAGTTAAGCAGTTAGGAATGAGTGTCTACAGTGACCCTTAGCCATTTCCATCTGAAGTCACTTGATCTCTTAATTAAGTTTGTAATGGGAATCTTTTTTCGAAAGTATCTTTCAGCTGGAAAAGCTCCCCAAATACAAAATCATACCAGGAGGCTGCAGCTGCACCTGCAGTCATTTCACTGGAAGCAGATGCAAGTGCTTTTAAAAACTTTTGCTTAGTGAATCTTACTACATCCTTATTGGATTCAAGAAAACACTTTCAAGATGTTCGTACCATTTCAGCAGCCAAAATACATGGTAAAAGGTGTGCAGAGGCTTGGAAAAGTTTCCACCAGGGGGTACTCCCTCTAATAAAAGTGACAGATGGAGAAAGGTTTTTGAAGTCATTTCTATTTTAACATTCCCAAAGGAAAAAAATATGTTTTGACCACAACAACTGCAACAGTTATTTCTTTCAGCAATGTTTACTGCTAAACATTAGACAGTCAAAATGGTACCAATGAAAACATGTATGTGCTAAAATTAATGGCTATTTTAAAATGTTTATCAGTGGAGATATAGCGAGAGAGTAAAAGTTAACTCTTATTTTCCTACCCACAGCTTGTAAGCCAACAGTGCACAAACCCAGAGGGTTGGAAGAACTAATTCCAAAGAAAGCTTATTCTCACTCCATGACTAGGAGAAGCATCTTATTAAAACTTACAAAGCAGCAAGGGGAAACTAGGCTGATAATTATATCATAACAAAATTAAATTGCTTGTGCCTTCTTTATTTTTTGTAAATTTGTGTTAAAATTAGAAAAGAAACCAAAGCTCTTGTCTCCTTAGCCTCTCATACTTGCCATGGGGAAATAGTTTTCCACTTCGGTCTCCTGGTTTACATCCACAGTGATTTTTCCAGATACTTAGTATTTTTAGTCAAATCTTCACCACAAATAAAGGAGATATAAAACACAGAAATCCTTTCCTATTGAATTAATTTGATTTTTGTCTTTTGTGATGCCAGCTATCAAGATTGTCGAATAAACCAGTTTTGATTCATAAATAATGGTTCCATTATATCTACTGTGCCACTGGTCAGAGTACCTGAAATTTTAATTCACTTGTTCAGCTAAATTTCATCCTCAGTTCATGGCCATAAAATTCCTTATTGACAAACTTTCAAGCCAACTTTGACTCTGAGGTATCTAGTCAACATTTTTCTTCTGTGTGGATATTAGTTTATTGAATAAGTGGCATCTGTTTTCCTCCACATCACTGGGAGAGGAGGTATTTCCTTTTGACAGCTTTGCACGATTTATGGGTTTGCATGCTCTGAAGAAAAATAGTACTAAGCAAAAAATTCCAATTCATTACCTCTCAGTACTTAATTAAGCTCATACACATTGCACACTATAGGTGAACTCTGAAATGACTGTGACAGCAGCACAGCAGAGAGTTATGTTATCTCTGTAAGACAGAGAAGATTTTAACTATCTTGACCTCATTTTTCCATCTATATCTATAAATTTTCCTTCTTTTTTTCTCCCTTTTATAACTGGTTGTACAGAACCACTTGAAAAACAAGCTGAATTCCTAGCCACTTCCCCCTAATCTGTGAATCCAAACTGTTTTTATAAACCATAAAGTCAAGCAGTAGCCATTGCTGTCTGACATAAGGGTGCATCAGACATGGGACACTGTGGAAGCTCTGTCCACAGGTGGTTTGGTTTGAGGAAGGGGAGTGAACATAACTCAATTTACACTTAACAAATGGTGGGCACATGCCCAAATTTTACCTGTCAGGGTTCTGGGTGCATACGTGCATCTGTAAAAGGATCCGCTGAGTGAATGTCTTAAAGCATTGCCCACATTTCCAAAGGTGCCAGTCACTAAACTCAGAGTTGAGTTGGCTGGTTGAAGTTGGGCTTGCAAGAACTCGCTGGTTTTTTACATTAATTTGGTTAAATCCTGATTCGATGGGCCCAGCCTTATCCAGGAGAGAGAAATTCCGGCTACATGGAGTCTGTGGGAAAACTACAGAGCGCTGTGGTGTGGCAGGAGAGAGCTTGCTGCTTTTGTTAAAGGACTGCAGGGTATCTTGTCTGCACATGGCTTCCATTACAGTTGAAGGGACATTCACTGGCAGAACAACAGCAAGAAAGAAAGAGTGGGAAAAACAGATCAGTTTTCCAAACAACTGTAACATGGTTCTACACAAAACATTGTTATCGTTAAGTAACAGGTCAATCAGCCAATGGCTGTGGAGTACCCACTATGTGTTCAGCCCCATAACAAATTCTATAAGGATCCATTAAAAACTATGAGGCAACAACTTCACAATCTAACTGAAGAGATAAAACACATGAAAAACAGGGAAATATAAAAGGTTATACATAATTAAATAGCAAATCGTGTGGTACAGGCCATAAACATTGAAAATGGTCAAGTGAGAGAGAGATCAGTGAACCATTAAGGGAAAACTTAAGCCATGCCTTCAAGGATGGTTGGACTTGGAATGGGGGAGAGAAGAGAACCTTCTAGATAAAAAAGGTAATACTAAAGGAGTAGACTAGAATGACTATGGTTTGCATATGGAATAGTGAAGAGATTGTTGTGACTATCAGGGACTAGAGGAAATAAATTTGGCTTGCTGACATAGGGCCAGGTTATGGAAGTCTTTGAAAGATAGGAAGAAAAACTTAAATTTAATGCCATTGGAAGTTGAATCAGTGAAGATTTCTGAGCACAGGATTAACAGTGAAAGTAATAGCTAAGAAAAATTATTCTGACAATGGTATATATAGTGTGGACTAGATGTAGGAAGAGTTTTGAATCAAGGAGACTTTCAGCAATTCATTCCCAAAGTGACAAAAGCCTGAACTAGAATGATGGCAATAGGCAGGAAAGGAAAGGAATCAAAGGAATTCTTCCTTTTGAAGGAAAATAATCTCATCTGCTTGACCTTTTTTGCTCATTTAGAAAAGCAGCCATCATATTGGTAAAAATTTATTAAGTAGTTTCCAGTTACCCTTGACATCAAAGGAATGAAAAATAATGAAGTGTTAAAGAGAAGGAAAATGAAACCACCCAAAGATATAGCATGAAGCAAAATTAGAGACAGTAGGAAGAAAACTGCAAAAGTGGCAGATGAGGAGGGTCGGTAGATGGGGAGGAGGCAAGGAAAGCAGAGGGAGAATGACTAAAGGAGCTAAGTTGTAGAAATCCTTTCTACTGGATTGAGGCAACTTGGCTTTCTAACCTTTTGCTATTATCGCCTAAATATCTGGGTCCTTCAAGTCAATATTCCCATGAGATAACATTCTGTATTACGAACAAAAGATTAGCATTATAGGGAATATAATTTATTATATTATAATGTACTGGCCTTCCCCCTTGAGCAACTGATTTTTGAGACACCCATTGAGTGGCTTATTGAGTGATAGACAAATGTGACAAAATTAAATGCTGGCAAAGTTGTGAAAGGACAGACAGACAGATAGATAGATAGATAGATAGATAGATAGATAGATAGATAGATAGATAGATAGATAGATAGATAGATAAATAGAGGATAGAATTATAAATGGGTAAAATCTTTTTGTAGAGTAGTCTAGCAGAATTCAGGAAGTCACAAAAATAATCAAACCTTCTGACTCAATCATTAGGAATATACCCTAAAAGAATTAATTTGTAGCAATGTTATTTTTCATTTTAAAGAACTAGAAGCCACCTATGTACCCAATAGTTAGTAAATGGCCAAATAAACTATACTATGTCAATGAAATGGAATTCTATGAAGTCCCCCCAAAATCAGTATAACAAATACAAAGGAATTTGGAGAGAGTTGTATGTAGTAATGGTAAAATAGAGAATAAAACTGAAAGAAAGCTATGTATAGATAGTGATCATAAAAAAGTCAACATAGAATAAGTCAAAGACTGCTGATCGTGTAGTCATGAGACTCAAGTACAAGTTCTGACTCTTCTATGTACCAGCAATATAACCTGGGGCAAATCACTTAACTTCTCTGGGTCTCAGTTTTCCCAGATCTAAAATGGAGATAATAATATTTGTACTACGTACCCCACAGGTTTATTGTGAGGAAACTGCTTTGCAAACTTTAAGGCACTCTGAAGATGCAAGCTATTATTATGAAAGGAAAAATACACACACAAAGATAAATTAGATATAGAAGGTAAGGGACACAAGTATGATCACTAATAAAATGATATGTTCAAATTGTCTGGAGGAATTGGTTTTTTAAGTATAACTGATTTTAAATATGTGTTAAATTGGTTTTATTGCTGCTTGATATTGGGTATATAGTAAAGTATCTTTAAAAGAAAAGGAAGCTTGTTCAGTGAATCGACCCCACTATCAGCCCCCACTCTCTTATCTTCAATCTCTCCCTATCTACTGCACTTTTTCAGCTGCCTATAAACATGCCCATGTCTCTCACATCCTTTCAAAAAAAAAAAGCTTTCACTTGATCTGACCATCCCTGCTAGCTATCAGATTCTATCTTTTCTCTCTTCCCTAGCTAAATTCCTTGAGAAAGCCACCTATACTTGGGGCTCCCATCTCATTCATTCTCATCTAAACCCTCTGCAATCTGTCTTCCAACCTCCTCATTCAATAGCAACACCTTCTCTAAAGTTACTAATGATTTCTTAATCGCAAAAAATCTAATATTCTTTTCTCAATCTTGATCCTTCTAGAGGTCTCTGAAGTATCGGGCACTGTCAGTCACTTTCTCCTTCTGGATATGCTCTACTCTCTGTGACAGATCTTTCCCCTCATTCTCCTTCTGTTTGTGTCACTGATCCTTCTCAATCTCCTCTGCCGATTCTTGCTACATGTCATGGGACTATGGGTGGCCCCAGGCTCTGTCCTGGGCCCCTTTTCTCTTCACACTGTAATATCTCACTTGGTGATCTCATCATCTCCCACTGTTGCACTTATCATCTCTGTGGGGCTGATTCTCAGACCTATGTATCGAGCTCTAATATCCTTTCTGAAATACAATCATCTCCAACTACTTCCTGGACATCTTGAACTGTGTATACCCTAAGCATCTCAAGTTGAACACGTCCAAAATCAAACTCATTATCTCTCCTCCCAAACTTTTTTTTTCTGTGAAAGTACCACCCCTTTCACAGTCACCCTGGTCCACAGCCTCAGTGTTTTCCTTTATTCCTCACTCAAACGAATCCATTTACATATTCCCTTTCAAAATCTCAGTTTCTTCATCTTTAAAATAAGACTAAATGACAAAGTTTCTGCCAACTCTAAACCCTACAGAATTATGAGATCATTCAGCCTAGAAAGAGACTTATTTCCTGTTAGCTGAACTATCTTAGGTCCATCTATTTAGGTCTAAGTGAAAATGAAAAGACTGAGTTCCATTCGCAATCCTGTCATACATTGTTGACATAATAGTTAAAATATCCCTAAGTCTAAGTTTCTATATCTGCAAAATCAAAATGAGGTGTTGGCGTGGAAAAAAACAGTGTTTTAGGTCCCAGGTAAACAGACACCTAATAATTTCATGAAGCGCAAAAGCTGTCCGACCCTTTTCCTATTTGCTCCATGATATATCTTGATAGGACGATGTCAAGAGATTTTTTTTTTCTCTCAAACACTTCTGCTTACCCTATAGATAGTCATTTGGCCCTGAGGAAGGAATTCACTATTTGAGAACCTGGAGCTGGTTTCCAAAAGAGAAAGGAGATTTTGACCATATATTGAACTATAGTTTCACAGCTCAAACATGAAGATATAAACTTTGGGCCTAGTCCTATGGACAAGGAAATCCAGTAGAAAATTACCTCTTTATATGCCTGAAAAAAAAAAAAAAATAAAGTTCCACACTGCAGCCTACTGGGGAAAAAGGGGTCAGCACCATCACTGACTTATTGTGCCATTTTTAGGTTGAAAGTAAGGAATGGATGGAAAAACAAAGACTCGGGCACCAATGATAGGAGAGAGGGAGCTACAATATACTTCTTAAGCCTGCAGATGTCACCAACCGAAGCTCTGCTGAGTGATAGAAGAGCATTAAAAGATACTTGACATCTTTCTAGTCCTAGCTCTACCATTAGCCAACTATATGACCTTGGGCAAGTCATTTCACTTCTCTGACTCTCCCTTTCCCTGTAAAGGGAGGGGATTGGACTATATAAGTCCTAACGTGCCTTTAATCTCTAACATTCCAGAATTCTTCCAGATAGACTCTTGCTAGCATTCTGAAAGCTTATGAGATTATAGGCTCTGGGCTATCAGTTGTGATCCAAGAAAGGTATATAGAAGAAAAATTTTCAAATCTTTTAAATTCATGGATCCTTTGTGTTAAACAGACACAATAGCAGCAAGAACAAACATTTTGAGAAGCCCTGTTAAGGGCTGAAATATTTGATAGTATTTGAAGTATTGATACAAATATAGGCATGTGATATGTATATGTAATTGGAATAATTTAAAATACTGTTAGTTCATAACCATTAATCTAAATTTAAAAGGGGGTAAAATATAATAATAATGAAACAAATATTAATGTAGTTGTAGAGACAATATAGTTAACAAAGTACAGGACTTAGTGTATCCAACATGTGCTTAAATATATCTGTGTGACCCAGGGCAACTTAGTAACCTGAATATGCCTCAACAAATTCCCTAGAACTTATTTACACTGATCCTTGAGTCAGGGTAATAGTTTAGGAGATGGGAAGGCTGTCCTAAAATTCCTCTCAATTCTTTTTACCTAGTCCCTTATTTCAGTTACCATAAAACAAATGTAAGGAATCTATGGCCTAAGGGAAGCAGCATTTTCATTGTTCACATTGGGGAAAGATCCTTGATTACATGACAATGAGATGAAGATGAAAGCATAAGCTGGAGACAGATTAAGAAAAAGGAGCTGGATTCTGGAATTACATCCTCATACAAATTTCTTAAAAATACACACACACACACAGACACCACCACCACCAAAAAAGCAAAAAGACCTATAGCCATATTGCGTTTATGACATATACCATGGAATCTTAGGGTCCTATAGAAGACAGCTCAGTCCCTATAACAGTCCATATAACTGCCCCAGTTCAAAAAGATCTGCAAATGATCCTCATATTACATTATCAGAAAAACTGCTCAAGACAAAACAGAAAACATTCTGCTAGACCACCTCAAAGGAATTACAACACTGCTAAAGTTGGGTAAGAGATAGGATAGGAACTAGACTGATGAAGAGGAGGAAGAGGAGGAGGAGGGGAGGAGGAGGAGGG
>NW_027185791.1:3501572-3598874 GCF_028583685.1 Petaurus breviceps papuanus
AGGGGGGAGGAAGGAGGAGGGAGATGAGTATGATGATGAGGATAGCATGTGTCTATCACTTAAGGTTTGCAAAGCACTTCAGATAGGTTATCTCCTTTGAACCTCACAACAACTCTGTGAGTAGCTGCTATTATTACTCCCCATTTTACAGAAGAGGAAACAAGCTAACAGAGGTTAAGGGGCTTAAGGGACCTTGGAGTCACATAACTCATAGGTGTCTGAGGCAAGAATTAATCCAGGTCTCCCTGGCACCTTTCTCACACTCTGTGTACTGTGTCACTGAGCTGCCCCTGGACTGCAGCTCTACTTCCATTAGATGAGTCCACTTTCTTTCTCAAATACTGGTCCGTACCTTCCATGTAGATACAGTCTCAGGGACATGCTTAGAATATTGAGACTGTAAGGGATTTGCCCAGGTTCACATAGTCAGTACATCTCTGAGATTGAATGTGAACCCACAATTTCGTCACATTCTCTATCACATTCCACTTTTTACCTTCCCCCTTTTTGTCAAAAAATGACAAAATTACTAATAGGATTTTTTAGTATCTCAGGATATACTAAAAGGATTAGGACTGCACTCTGGAAATACAGAGGCTAAGAGGGATTATTAAACTCTACTATGATGTCAGATAAAGAACACCCAAACGAAAATCCTTTAAAAATTAAAAGTGGTGAAACATTTAAATTTATGATCAGTAAAAAGGAAGTCCAACTTGCCAATTAATTCCAAGATTGATGTACAATCTCAGAATATAAACTGGTTCAGTTTATATTATAATATTATATATTATATATATAATAATTATATATTATAATATATATTATATTCAGTTTATATATATGGTTCAGTATTATAGAACAATGAGAGTTAAATAACCTCCTAAAAATTTAGATAAATGACCTCCAACAGGTTACTAAGTGAAACTAAGTCTTTGTTGAGGGAACTTCCAGTGTGGAAAATTTCTCCAATAATGTAGTTAAGTATTTTATCTGCAGCTTCTCATCTTAAAGAATTGCCCAAGGGGCCCCTAGGTGGTGCAGTGAATAGAGCACTGGCCCTGGAGTCAGGAGGACATGAGTTCAAATTTGACCTCAGGCACTTAACACACACACACACACACACACACACACAAAACCCTAGACAACTGACTTTGGGCAAGTCACTTAACCCCAATTGCCCTGCATTCCCCCCTCTAGAAAGCAAAAAAAAAAAAAAAAAAAAAATGGCCCGGGAGGAAGGTGGGAAGTTAGAAGGTCTGGTGGATGAGCACCTCTGGGCCTGAAGTCAGGAAGCCTTGAGTTCAAATCCTGCCTCAGACACTTACTAGTTATGTGACCCTGGGCAAGTCACTTAACCCTGTTTGCCTCAGTTTCCTCATATGTAAAATGAGCCAGAGAAGAAAATGGCAAACTCCTCCAGTTTCTTTGACAAGAAAAACCCAAATGGGGTCACGAAGAATCAGATACTACTTGAACAACAACAAAATAGGGAGCTAAGTGAAGTATGGTCACATAGCTCCTAAGTATCAGAATTGGGACCTCTACCAATTATATCATGCTGCCTCTTTCCTTGGAATATGCCTTTAATCTTTTGAGGTATAGAAGCATAACATGTGAGGGGGCAAAGGGGCAGTATTCTGGTACACGTACAGATACCGACAGTTTATTAAGATGGTATCATCAATATAAAGGCAACAGGGAGCTGCTTTAGGGGGAGAATGGGGAACTGGAATTTTCAGGAACTTTGGTCTACTATATAGTTGGGAGGAGCCTTTTTCAAAAGCTTTTTCGTAGCCAAAATGGTTGGACCAGGTGAGGGCTTTTACAGTATTCACATCTGAGGAAATGAAGTGGCTCCTTCACTCAAACCAGTAAGAATTTGCAGAAGGAGCAAAAAGCCTTAGGGCCTCCTTCTCCTCTCAGCTCCTCAAAGCCATATGACTCCCGAGAAACAGGTCTGAGTCTTTGGCATTTTTGTTCGTTCTTTTTTTTTTTCTTTTTGGAAGGCAATTGGGGTTAAGTGACTTGCCCAAGGTCACAAGGATTTTTGTTCATTCTTTTCCATTCTAGAGTTAGGATGGAATCTCCAACCTGATCCATGGGGAGAGTGAGCCACAGAGATTCAGAAGTTCAGGAGTACAGGCCAGGTGTTATAGCCAGTCCAGCACTGAGCACAGATTGAGCATTTGAAATGGCTGCTGGGTCTCCAGTCCAGCAGAAGCTAGCAATAATTTGGACTTGACTTAGTGGGACCAATGGTATAGAGGATCTAAACCAAGTTATAATCCCCCACTCTCACTAGAGATTTAGGCAGTATGAAAGGGAATTATGCCCCTTGTTCTTGCTATTTCTTTGAAGTAAATGTCCTTTTGTAAAAGCTAATCTGATGTTAAGTAATTAAATGAAACTGAAGGATTAATCATCGAGCCCCTAAAATGGGAGAACAGAGCTGATAGGGGTTTGTCGAAATGGCAAGAGAAAAGAAGCATCCTATAAACCTTCAGTATGTAAGAATGTAGCCAGGTGGCAAAGGCAGAAGCAAGCCTGGCCCAGGGTATGGGGCACAGAAACAAGGTTATATATGGTTTCCTGTAGCCATAATACTTAATAAAGAGTAGGACGATAAGCCTGATTCTAAGGGCTTGAGTCATGCCCTACCGTCCTTTCATATCACAATCAGAAAACTGCACAGACGAAGCCATCAGTCTCACCCAATAATGCATTCCTATCGTATTATGTGTTAGCAGGAGGTTTGGGGTAGAAAACAATGTACTGTGGTTTAAGAAGCCATGTGGCCACAGGAAATCAGTTGCCTGAATCTTATGAATTAAGTTAGTTGACTAAGAGTTGGAGCCGTCTTGTATATTGGAGGTGAGTATTCTGGAGCTATAGTTTGTCATAATTTTTTTATTTTTTGGAGAAGTTTTTCATTTCCCTACCTATAGATTGCTTTTAAATCTGGGGTCAGCACCTGATGTAACATGAGGAGGCAGGAAAGCTCAGAGCAATACAGGCACACACACAGATCCATCTTGCCCTACTGGAAAGTCAGAGGGGGAATGGGGGAGGATATAGGAGAGACCAGATTGGGGGAGGGGATATTCAGTGGGATCGATGTTTTGGGGTGGTAGGTAGGGAAAGACAAGGAGAAAATTTGTAACTCAAAATCCTTAGTGGAAATGAATGATGTAAACTAAAAATAAACATAAAATTTAATTTAAAAACAAGAAAGCTCAGAGTAGAAGGAGAATATAGTCTGAACCCACCCTGGCTGATAGTGGCGATACTGAAATATTTAAGGATGCCCACTGTGTATCCAGTGAAACTATTTAACTGGTGGTTTGAGCATAATGCCACCTGGTGGAAAAACATATATTACTCTCTCTTGCTAGTTAAATTAGTTATGTGACAGCCTGCTTTTCTGCAAGTTTCCAGAGAACAGAACACTAGTTAATATATGCTGCTAATGCTAACAGAGCATCTCCATGGCCACCTAAAATACCTAAAATCACATATGTACTTATGCTTTGTTCTCATAAAAAGTAATGGACATACATTTTAACTCAAATGAAAAGTAATTATTGAACACTAAATGAACACTGTGCTATTGGATAGAATGGGATGAGGAACCTGTAGCCTCCAGGCCACATGTGGCCGTCTGGGTACTGAAGTGCATGCAGCCCTTTGAATGAATCCAAACTTCACAGAGCAAATGTGTGTGGTTTGATTCAGTTAAAGGGCCGCATTTGAGGACCTAGAGGGTTACATGTGTCCTGGAGGCCACAGGTTCCCCACCTCTGGGAGAGGAAGATACAAAAATGACCAAAACATTGTCCTTATTTACCATCAAACAGGGCAAAGATAAGGGCACACCATGCATATAAACATACCCCAGAGTGAAGAAAATTTATCTCATGATAAATGCATGAGAGAGATGTAACCACAGAACCTGAGTTGTGAGAAAAATCCTTATCCCGTCTTTTTAGGTTCTCACAACTGGATGGGGCCATTATTTGGAGGTATTTCTTCTTTATTCTATTCTCTTGAAATACCCCACCACCACCAAAAAAAAAAAAAGAAAAAAGGTAGGTGATAATTTGATGGAACCAGTATTTGCCCCAGTTCAGTAATAGCAACATCACCCTGAAGTTTCACATTATGCTATGTCAATTTAATGCTACAGGACAGCGAAAGTAGCAGGAATACTTGTTTAACATTTATTCCCAGGTGTTTTTTTTAATTTCCTCTATAATGAATATGAGTACACATTAGTCTTTACACTCTGCAGGAACTAGTCCCCCATTGGAAGCTTTGGGAGAGCTCACTCCTGCTTGCAGTTACGATCTGTTCACATGTGTCTTCTGATTGCTTCTTTTGAAAGGCCCACAGTTGACAGAAAGTGGCTCTCTCTTTGGAGCTCTATATGCTCCATTTAGAACTATTATTTATATAAAGCAGACAAACACACAAAAATTGTTTCCAGAAGCAAAACGTCTGTATGAAATTCTGGCTTCCCTTTGAGTCACAGGGTCCAGTGTGTATGACTGATAGCCTTACGGCTATTGAGGCAGGCATGCTATTATGATGGTGCAAAGTTATTCTATATGTCCAATGTGAAATGTGAGAGTAAAAGGTTAAAGAAGGTTTAAAAGCCCCATGGGAAGAAAATGACATGTTTTTGGTGGACTCCGGGTCTGTGTTTTTAATGGAATGTGCTTAATAACTATATATTCACTAAGTAAAATCACATTTTTCTGTCATTTCATTAACAAGACATAATTTAACCAAACAGTTTTAGTACCCTGAAATGACTATAGTAGAAATGCTCAATAGTCATTCAATAAGCATTTATGAAATGCCTGCTGTGGGCATACATAGCGCTCTAATGAGGCTCTGTGGGAGAATACAAAAGAAGTCCAATTTGGGACCTTCCTATGAAAAGATCTAAACCTTAACTTGTACATCTACTATGTGTTTTGTGTATGTGTGTAAGCAGATACCAAGATGACTTCCATCCTAATAAGGAAAACAAAAAGAAGATAAACATATAAATGTGCATATAAAAAGAAACAGAAGTATATAAAATGTGGTGATTTGCCCAGACGGGTACAAACAAAGCACTGTGAGAGTTCTTGAGCATTCCTTACTCAGTTGACTAAAATCTTTATGTGTTATCCAAGGTGAGCAGAATTAACATTTTCCAGGGTGAGCTATGACATTTACATGATTATTCAGTGTGCTAAACTCTGTCCTTCCACATATGTGCTGTTTTCTTCACACAGAGTGTTTTCTTATCATAGATTCCCTATACCTTTTATAGAATATGTGTGGGGCCTCCCAGAAAATCACATAGACCATGCTGTCCATACCCATCTGATAAAGTTTGGTGTTTTTTTCATGAGTAGTCAAACCTAACCCTTATAGTATACATGGTTTGCCCTTTTGTTTTGCTTTTTTAAGATGTTGCAATCTTTAAAGCAGGAACTGAAATCAAATGCCTGTAATACCCATTGGGAAAAAAGATTATGATCGTAGAGTATTATAATCAGTGACTTAATTCCTTTAAAACTTCCCTTAACCCTCAGAGATTTGAAAATGAACATACTTTTTTTGGTTGCATAATCTCCAATATCTCACTGCTTTATAGATTTTCCCCTCGGTGTTTCAGGTGCTAAATTAGATAGCACACAGATTCAGTGGAGTCTTAACTCCAAATATCAGCTTGAAAAACGTCTCATATGAATCTGATTATAGGATAAGTCAGAGACTGAGAAGCATATTCCAGTTTCTGCCAGGCAATGAATTTTCAGATAGGGGCATGGAGCCAAATCTAGATATTTCCTGACCCCACTTTTACTTTTCAGCTGTATGACCCCAGAGTGGTGACTGGCATATGAGCAGAAAAACAGCAGGTTATGGTTTCTAGACCAGTTGTTCTAAACATGTTGCTGCCTCTCTGTTCTAGTATTAGAATTATGAAATGGAACCGTATTTGCAAGTGTGTTATTAAACTTCATGTACCCAACTAAAGTATAAGAAATACATTCCCCCAAGAAACAACCTGTCCTTTCCAGTTCTTGATTATAATATTAACCAGACCCATATTACTCATTTCTCAGTCCAACATGAAAACCATTCTAAATGTATTTTAGAAATAAAGTTAACCTCTTGGTTTCTTTGTCCTCAAATCTCTACCTCTATGCCTTCATTCATACACTATGGCCTTGCTTTAGCTATATCCTCAGGGTCGAAGTTGTGAACCACATTATGAGCCTTTTGGGTACATCAGGTACTCTTGGATTGAATGTCATAACATAGGTAGGGAGTGTTATACTGAGATTCCAGCATAAACATAGGTGAGTAGGTGAGGGTATTTGAACATGGGGGCTTCCGTGTGCATAGTCTAGGTTCCATTCTGTGTCAGATCAGTGACAGAGAGCAGTTCTGGGCAAAGCAACCAAGGCATAGAGATTGTGTTAAATGAAAAGCAGTTGAAGGAACTAGGAATTTTAGTCCCTCTCCCCTCCCCCCCCCAAAAAAAAAACAAGAAAAGAAAACTGAGTGGAGTGCTTGATAGCTATCTTTAAATATCCAAAGAAATGTCATAGGAAAGAACACTGTTCTGTGTAGCTCCAGAAGGCAGACCTAGTACTAGTAAGTGGAAGTTGGGGGGGAGACGGCTTTCAACTTTTTAAACAGGAAATTTTGCTACTAACAAGACCTTTCCGAAAATGCAATGGATTGTTTGGGGAGGGAGGAAGCTCCTTCTCATTTGAAATAATACTTGCCAAAGATGTTGTAGAGACTGTTACTGCATTAAATGGATCACCCTTCTCACTCTAGTATTCTGTGACATTCTTATCCCTTAGTCTAATATCTTAAATTGACTCTTTTTTTTAGAGATTTATTTTTTCTTTTTTTTATTAATTTGTTTGTTTCCTTTTAGTTTACAAGATTCAATTCCAATATTGACTCTTAAAAATGACTAGGTAATAAAGTATGAATATGGACATTTTCTTCAATGAATATAGATATTCCTTTACATAAATAACAGAAATTATAATTTCTAGAGCAAGCCAAGGGAACAGGAGGAAAACATTACCCTTCCAAAAACTGTTTTGCAAAGAGGAAAAAAATGGAAAGGGATGACAAATATCATCATTTTTGATGAATGAAATAAAGACAAGAGGAAAAGAAGGCTCATGAACATTTTCTACTGTAGTGTTTTCTTGTTGTAAAACAAAGGGAGAAAAAAGAAAGAAAATGACATACTCTTCAAAATGAAATCCATTATCTGTAAACAAAATAAATAAATTCCCTTAATTTCTTTGTTTTTTTTTCTTCTTGGCCATATCTAAACAACACCCAATTTTCCAGAAGTTTCACACAAATATCAGTCAAACTTGTAGGGAAAAAAAGTCAGTTAAGTGGGTTTGGGGGCACAGTTTGCTTTTTTGTTGGGCTTTTTATTTTCCCACCATGCATTCAAACATGACAGGCCTTGCTTACTTTGCCCTTGTTTCCACTGGAGCAGCTCCATACAAATTACTGAATGAATGAAACTGTCTTTCTGAATTCAATTTATTCCAACATCTTTCTTCCCTTACCTGACTAGCTGTTTTTCCCTTATCTAGCAAGATCCCCTTTGTTTCTAAACTGTTGAGAACATTAAGCTCTTTGGGGAGTTGCTTTACTTTTTATAAAGTACCAGTTAACAAATTCTTATAGCAGTGAATTAAGAGGTACTCTAGTGGTCTTTGGGGACTTCTAAAGTGCCTAATTTACTCCCCTGAAGAATACAGGCATTATGAAATAAATTACAACAAGCTCCAAATGGATACAAGGCCTAAATAATATAATATATATATATAATTTATACATATATGTTTTATATCAAACATATATATATATATATATATATATAAATAAAAGTTGGAGAAGAGAAGGAGATAATGTTTCACAGCTGTGGTTTGGGGAGAATTCTTAACTAAATAATTCGCAGAAGATAAAATAGAGAATTTTAATTATATAAAATTGAAAAGGTTTTGATTTATTAAATTGAAATGTAGTAAAATTAGAAGGAAACAGTTGAAAGGGGGAAAATGTGTAGCAAATTTCTCCAATAAAGGTCAGCTATCCAATATATATAAGAAAGCTCAGAAAGGGACATCAACATCACAATTTTATGACTACTATGTTAATACACACTTTAAAAAACCCAATTCATTGTTTCATACGCAATCTCCCTTTTTGTTTTCTCCTACTTACTGAAATGTTCATGTTTGTTGATGATTAAATTCATAACTCAAAAGATATTTTTAAAAATTCGTAGGCAGTCATGCCTCATCAAAGTTCAACTTCCCCACACTAACAAATGGCAAACCCAACTGGGTTCAGTCAGAGGAGTTTCATTCCTATTTAGCAATATGGCATATCCATCCTGCTCCCTACCCTTCTTCTTGGTGATATAGACAACCACCAAACCCCATCTTGTCTGCTCCTAAAAATCACTACCTCCATTTTCTTTAGCTTGATTTTCCTGTAATGGACTACTTTCTAGGTCTTGTTTCTCTCCTCCTCCTCAGTGCCAGTGTTCAGTAAAATCTGTGATGGAGAAGTGCCAAGTATCAAGGAGAGAGGAAAAGAAGCCAGGATAGGATGGAAAAGCTCATTACAGCATGGTCTCATTGTCTCATTACTCTCCTAGCAAGAGTCAGCAACAAAACGGGATGAGAGAGCATGGGGAGGACATCCGTTTCTGATTGTCACTCTTCACTGTTTCCCTTTCAGGGCCTCAGTAGCCTCCTCACCACCCACAGACTCCCCATTCCCAATATGGCTCATTGTAACCCCCATCCCTTCTTGTCACCATACCTTTGACCCCTTGTCTCCTCTGACTCTACCATGATCATTATTCCCTCTGAAACCCCCAAATCTTTACCCTTTCACTCCAGAAGAGATGGAGTCTAGGACAAAATGTACTTGGGGCAAATAGGGCCCTTAGATAAATTTTTAAGACACACTAAATTGTTGGATTGGAAAGGAATGGTCTTGGGACACTTACCCCAGGACATGTTTGAAGGAGGAGAGAGAAAAGGAAATAGGGAAAAACTCACATGCCATCTGGAAGCTTCCTATTTTAAGCAATTACTTTTACTCACTAGGTGCTAAGCTAAATTGTTTCTATAATATGGAAGGACTGCAAGTGATGCCCTACACATTTTTAAGC
This sequence comes from Petaurus breviceps papuanus, assembly GCF_028583685.1. Lineage (NCBI taxonomy): Eukaryota > Metazoa > Chordata > Mammalia > Diprotodontia > Petauridae > Petaurus > Petaurus breviceps. The sequence goes on from NW_027185791.1 coordinate 3,510,805, forward strand.
TCGGGAAGAAGGTTCCAGTTGCCTTGTCTTAATAGCAGCTCTCTCCCATAGCCTCTCTAGTAATACTCCTCTTCCTCTGCACCAAAGCCCCCTTAATTCTAGACTTAATTCTCTACTTCATTTCTACCCTGTCTTAGCTCCTACTTCAGGGGACAGGAGCCATTTCATTACCAGTGGTTTGGAGCTAAGAGTAGTTAATTCCACTACTATACAGGAAGAAGGATGGAAGGAGAGAAGTTCTTCATGCTGGAACTTGTCAGGGGAACAGAGTATCTGTTCCTAGCTTTTCCAAAGTAGAACTTAGAATGGATTTTCCCATAGGAACAGTATTATAGATGGTGATTAGTTTCTAGAGTACTAATAGCACTATGTTTCAGGGATATTACAAGTTAAAGAGACTCATGGGATGGCCCAGGAAACTGACCACCCTTTATAATGTTGCTTCATCACAAATATATTTCAAGTCCCAGAAACCTGACTTTTATAAGTTTTTGGAATAAACCCGATTAAATCAGTTGGGAACTGCCTTCATACAGAGCATACTTAGAAGGCACACAGGAAACCAACAAGTAGATTATGTTTTCAACAATATTATTTACTTAACAATTTTAGAACAACATGGAAGTTGTACATTTAGAATAACAAGGAAGTCTAATGTGTTCTAAGGAACATAAAAAGAAAGTGTATATGGGAAAGATCACATGTTTTGGGTTAGATTATTAGGTAAAATTGTTTTTAAAAATAGGGACTCTCGGTAAAGAAAATGACTCAGGGTGAATAAGAAGAGATGGATTATTCTCTGATCTACATGTACAGACCCAACAACTAAATCTGAAGAAAAATTATGAACTCGTATCTAGACCCAGGACTTCAGCCTTTACCACAACAAAACACAGAATACAAGAGACAGAAGGTACCTTAGAGACTATTTTATAGATAAGGAAACTAAAGACCAGAGACAGAAGTGATCTGTCCAACGCCAAAGAACTAGTATCAAAGTCTGGATATGAATGCAGATCTGGTGATGGCAAAGATAGCATTATGTTTCAGCTCCCAGTTTTCTTATTAACAAAACACAAATCCCTAGGTCATATTTCTAAATGCCATCTTAAAGTTATACTTATTAGCTACGTGACTCTGGGCTAGTCACCTAAATTTGTTGCCTCAGTTTTCCCATCTGTAAAAGGAAGGTAATAATAGCACCTACCTCCCAGGATAGTTGTGAGGATAAATAATTAATTTTAAATAATACTTTTAATAAATAATGATTATAATATCATATTTAATAATAATAAATAATTTTAAAGTCTTTAGCAAAATTTAAAGTACTATATAAATGCTAGCTATTTACTACTATTACTATTATAATTATCTCTACCATACCTCACTTCTAGGGCTATCTATGATGAAGTACACCAGCAACCTTAGATATTATATTGAAATAGAATAACAATCTTTATATTTTAGGGGTAAAGAAAGAGTGGGGGCTGGCAAAGAAGGAACATCTCCTTTGATTATGTCACATTGTTTTCTGATTATTTTGTACATGTAAGTCTTGTAGCACATATGAGATTATGAATTTCTTGAGATTTAATAATAAAAATAATGTAATAAATAAATATAAAAACAAAATATTTGAATAAATATTTTAAAATTTTTAATAAAATAGATTAATAAATTTAATATAAATTTATTTAATAAAATAAAAAACCAAGTCTTATTTTTTTTTTGCTTCCATTGGGCCCAACAGATGTTCAGTGAATACATGGAAAATAACAATAATAATCATAAACAATACATTGTATGTAGAGCTTTAAGGTTTATACAACTTTAAAAAAAAATTCTTCCATTTGATTCTGCTTGTGACTTAAAAATTGTGAAAAAGGTAAGAGGTTATATTAAATGTTAAAGGGATAACTAATGGGAACTAAAGCAGCAGATATCAAAAGGTTTTGGACACAAGGCTACAAGACATGTAGCTTATTAAGGGACTTCCAATGTACCTGGTTTTGTGCTAAACACATTTTTTAACAAATATTTTCTCATCTGATTCTCACAACAACCCTGTGAGATAGATGCTATTATTATCCCTATTTTATAGTTGAAGAAACTAAGGCAAATAGAGGTTAACTGATTGGCCCAGGGTCACACAGCTAATAAATGTCAGAGGTCAAATTTGAACTCTTGTCTTCCTGACTCCAGGCCCAATGCTCTGTCCATTGTTCCACCAGGTGCCTTTGTGGAATATTTATTAAACATGTCAGATAATAGCCTTAGAATTGGTGCTGCCTGTGGGGCGGCCAGAAACCCACCTGAATATGGTGAAATTGGAAGTGTAGAGGGAGAAGCAGTGTTATGATGAAGTAAGCTTGAAGAGTTTGAATAGGTAAGAGTATGTTTGAATTGAATATTTGGCATTTTGGGAAGGATATAGTCTAATAGTAAATATGGATATGAAAAAGGGGAGGTAGGTATTAGAGATGATGTACAAAGTTATCCAGGCACAGGTAAGCACTTAGCCTTGACCCTCATGTAACTGTGAACAGGGCCCTAGTCTCCCTCACCCCGTTCACTGCCCAACATGCATACCAGCATGGATAAGCTGTGATGGGAATAACATCGTACTTACATGAATCAGGAACTTTCTGAGCTTTTCCCAACCTGTTTTGGGAAAAGAAGGTCCAGAGTGAAACATGAAGGTCCTGAGTCATTTGTGACTATGAGTGGCAGGTTTGCCAGAGGAAACCACTGGTCTATGGGTGTCATGATATCCTAACCTATCAATCAATTAGCTACGCACAATGTCAAGTGCTGGGGAGACAAAATCCAAACAGAGGCTGCAAGGAAAATCATGTGTATATAAGGAAATAGAAATCCATGTAAAGCTAAGACAATATGATTTTTAAGTGGGAGACAGTAGCAACTGGGCAATCAGGAAAGGTCTCGTATAGGAGATGGCACTTGGAGTTGAGCTTTGAAGGAAACAAGGCGTTCTCAGGGGCAAAGGTGAAGAGGCATTCCAGGAATCAAAGCCAGCCTCTGCAAGGATGCAGAAATAGTAAATGGAATTTCATGAGTGAGAAACAGGAAATAGGCCAGGTTGGCTGGAACACAGAGTGTTGTAATACATACTCTTAATACATTTTAAAATGTAAGCTGGAGTCAGATTATAAAGGACCCAAAATACCAAAGAGCAGAGATTGTATTTGTAGGGGCAATAGGGAGCCATGTTGATTTTTGAGCAAGGGAATGACACGGTCAGATTTGTGCTTTAAGGAAGATTTCTTTGGTAGTTGTGTGAAGAATGAGTTGAAAAGAGGAGAGAAGAAACAGGGAACTCAATTAGAAAATTATTTCAATAGATCAGGCAGGAGGTGGCGAAGGGTGGGCGAGTGAGAAGCCAAAGACAAATGTAACAGATGTTAACAGAGGTAGAGTTGACAAGACTCGGCAGCTGGATGTGTGGTAGACAGAAGAGTGAAGGGTCTGGGGAAAATGGAAGGAAAGATGATTCAGGTAAAAGGAAATCATGAAATAAAGAGTTGCACACATTCTCATCGTATGCCAAATTTTAATAATTAGAAACCATTTTTAAAAGCTAGCTTTTAAACACTGATTATGAGACATGAATTTAGAGCTGAAATAAGTTCTTACAGTTTTCATCCTGGGCAATGCACTGTAAAGGGATCCCAAAGAAAGATGTGTAGCTGTCATTGTACCACACCAGAAGCTCAGTGCCCCTGGGGATATCGATGCAGGCTCGGTAGAATATATTTGACCTATTCAAAACAAAAAGAAAACCCAGCTTAGTAACATGTATGATGCATTTACTCTATGCACACTTTTATAGCTTTCAAAAGTTTCTTTCCTGTTGTTCCTAAATAGTCTCTGTTTCCCATAAATCTGTACCCACCTTATCATCACCAGGCCTCAGTTAGTGCCTATAACCAAGTGCCTATAAACAACTTGCATTTTATTTCCATAGTTGTCCCATGAGAGATTTCTCTAATGAATCAGAAGGTTATCTCATCCAAAAAGGACTGGAAATCAACAGCATATAGAAAAACAATCCATTTTGCTCTGAGAAAAATCCTCCCTCATCAAAAATAGTAAAGATACTAGTTCCCCAACCTGATTGGGACATTGCCCGTTTATTTGTAAAGGAAAGCATTAAGGAGATTTCTCCAACTTGTAACTGGAAGTTACCAAATCTGTAATAAAATTAAACTGTCCTGCCATGTAAGGACCTACTAAAATAAAAATTCTTTTGGCCCCTTTCTTCCTAGATTTTGATACAGGAGAAGAGTCAGAACCCTGAGTCAGAGAGAAATTCAATAAATACAGGAGGAACACTTCACTCTGAAAGATTAGGCACCAAAATGATACAGCCAAAGTACAAAGAAATGAACGTTTTTTATAACAGCTAGTGTGGTGGAGAAAAATTATCTATGGACTTAAAAAAAAAATGTGAGACTTCCATTGGTTTTTTTTTTCTTTCAATGAAGAATTGCTACAAATATTAGCCTGAAGTTCAAGATAAAAGTGTTTAGGGCTGGTAAGCCTTAAATTTAGTCTTTCTGTAAGGAATTGGCCCTAGCAGTGCAATTTGTTCCTTGTATAACACTGCAGACATAAGGAGAATCCTTCACCACATTTTTCATGGCAGTGAGATATGCACTTGTCAACATATTTTGTCACCACAAAGTGGCTCTTGGCAATGGGATCATAAAGATCAATAAAAAAGTGCAGATTCTCAATATTTTACTTGCAGCTGCAAAAATTTCATTTATCTTGTTATTTTCCTCACTCAGTGCCATTCTGTCTCACGAGGGCACTGCTAGCTAAGCAGAATGTTTTTCCCCAACATTCTATGAATATCTGACAAAAACACCAGCCGTTGTCTGGCCTTCCTGACCCCTCCTTCTCTAGCATTTCCCAAAGCTGTGCATTTTATTAATTCTTTCCACCATTACATTAAAAAAAAATCAAAACTAGAGCCGTGCTATAAATTACCGACATCTCCTAACTTGAGAAAAATCAAGACTACTTTGTACTTCAACCTTGTAACATTTCATCTCTCCATTTGGCTTCCCTTAACATAAACACAGTGGTCCGGCAAATGAATGTGCTAAAACCAAATGACACACTTTGCTGCTGAAAGAGCAGAACTGTTTTCAAGCAATGGGTGGTCTTCTTAGGCTTGGAGTAGGCCGAAAGAGAGAAAAAAAGTGTAAGTGTACACCGTTCCTTACAAGCAGACAGAGCTTCCAAAACTCGCAGAAATCTCTGCATGTTGAAGCACATCAAAGGGATTTTTCCCTTTTCGGATAATATTTCCTTTGCTGACATGTATTTAGTATTGTGGATGGATGACTCATAAAGATAGCTTCATGGCGTCCCCACACAGTTGAAGAAGAACACATGCCAACAAACATTATTGTCAGCCTCAAAATAAAAACAAAACGTTCAGCTGAGGGTCAATCAATCAAGGGCGCTTTGAAGAAAATTCCATTTAGATATTACAAATCATAACAGAACGAATTTAAACCAGCTGACTTTTTGTGAAGAAGACGTCCATGCACAATAAAAATTAGGCTGGCTCTTCGGTGTCCAACTTTTCTATTTTCTTACAACTTGGACTGAGTCATTGATGATGGATGCCAGTTTTTTAAATTGTGTTTTTGTAGTTCATTTTAGAAAGATCTGAAGTAATCGAAAACAGATCAGCAGAGTGAACTCTAAGTAAAAGCTCCATCATGAAAGGAAAGTTGTAAAATTCACTTAATATTGACAGATGGTAATAACTTACTCATGACCACCTTCCTCTTAGGCTTTTTCTCAGTTTTTTGAGATGTGGCATTTGTCTTTAAAAGTTCTCTTGGTGCCCAAAGCATCATTAACCTTTGCTGAATAGATAGAAAAAGTCTTAGCTCTTCCTCTTGCTGGATGTTTTATGAAAACAAGCATCTATATTGAACACAAGTTAAGACTATGAATAATATTGGAACTAAACTTTCCTTTGAATTGTCATTTTCGTTTAAAAAAAAAAAAAGCCACAGAGAACATCTAGGCATAAAGGCATAGACAGTCAAACTGTTTCCCTATGAAAAAGTTGGTACAATTTAGGAAGGAAACCAGAGTTTCACAACTTTTAACCTGTGTCAGGAAGAAACTTAAAACGTTTCATTTGAAAATCAAAACAGAAAAGAAAAATAAATAGCTGTGGGCAAAAATGCAAGTTGGCCCAAAAAGGGAATTCTGCTTTGATGTGTCTATAATGCCTAATAAAGCTAAACAGTTGCTTCTGATACTAAAGGGAACACAATTGTTTATAACTGAGGTCATATATTTATATGACACATGTTTTCATGGGGTTTTGGTGTGAGAACACTTAGCTGTGCTTTGGGTTTATTTTTGGGTTTTTGGCCAATTGATTTGCATCTGCCTACTCACGTCTACTCCAACCTTCATGGCAGTTAAACGAGAAAGGCTTGAACAACAGGTGCGTTGAGCTGATGAAACCTACAAGTCCAAATCTGAGTGAAAAGGTTCCTTACCATCCATACCACTTAGAAAACTATAGTGCCCCTTTGCACTCTAAAACATCCTTAGCACCTTGAGCCACAGCCCAAGCGATCAGAGACATGCCTGAGCTTTGTGGCAGCTCAGTTAGAGGTGGGGGGATGTATGCTTCAGGCTCAGGTCATTTGCTCCAGAACAATCGGTCAACATTCCTGTAAGGGTTACGTTGGGCCAGGGATTCACATTGCCTTAGTGTAGATGAAATAGTTTCCCTTGGGAGAGAGGCCGAAGGCAGCTGAGTGTGAGGATTCTTGTAGTTAAATCTAAAGGACAGGGGATCAAATCCCATGTAACTCAGTGCCTCATATTCTGTCCAGGGTCTCGAAACTCAGTGTTATTGGCATTTGTTTTGTCACCAAGCTGTGCATAGCACACAGCTACAGGCCTTAAGGATGACTTTCTTTTTGCTCCAAAATTGTAATTTCATTACTGTGGGGAATTCATACTGAGGAAAGTTAATCCACTGATGCAGACTGGCAGCTCCTCTCTAACTTATCTTTTGAGATAATTTCATGGGGCATTGAGTAATTAAATGATTTGCCAAGGTCCCATAGCTAGCATATGTCTAAGCCTGAACTTGAACCCATTTCAATAAAACTTCAGGGTTAGCACTATCGATCAAAACACACCGATTTTCTCAGAATACTAATTTAATAGTATGATTTTACTGTAATAATAGAATTGATTTAATTTTGAGCAATGAATAAAAAGGGGATTCCTCTCCCGGCAATCTTATTCTCAAAACTCTCGAAAGACCAAGAAATAAACATCATTTGGAAATCTTGCACAAAAATTCTGCCACCCTATTCATGCCTTGTGGTATTTTTAAAAAGCCACTTAGCAGGCCTGGATTTTCATACATAAGATATGGTGTTTTGACTTCCATAAATGGCAGATAAATCAAGGTATGCCTTACCTGTACTGTACTACTGTTAGATTCTGTTCCCCGCAGTGCCTAGCACATCGAATATATCTCATCCAGCTTGACTTACTAGGCTCTCCACCATCAATAAAGTGCTGTAGTGTCCCATCTTGGTCATATATCTAGAGAAGAGGTCAAAAGGTCAAGTAGTTAGAACAAATCATCAGCAATCATTTTTCCTCCTTCTCTTGATGTCTTCATGTGTCTGCTACAGAAATTTATAACCCTGAGATTCGCCAGGGCTCTCAGAAACAACTGAAATAAAGAGGAAATTTTTTTTGGTGATGCAAGTCTATCACAGTTTTCTTATCGAGCCAATCTTTCTCATATTAAACATATTTGTGGTGTCTCAAAGATGTGGCCATGTTTCCCAAAGGATATTTTAACCTATTTTGACAAGCGACTCCTAAGTAATGAACTGCTGGATAAACAAAGAAATCTGGATAGAGAGGCTGCACTGACATGGCTGGAACATCTGAATCAAAGCCTGCCAGCCCTAAACTCATTAAAGTTCTTGGATATTCTAGAGGTAGAAAATGTTTGCTAAACAAGATGGGGAGGCAGGGGTGGGCTGCAGCTATGAAGCTGCATAGCCCTAGAAGGAGAGAACAATTCATTCTAAAAGAGAGAAAATCTCATCTTACTTTATAGAAGTGTAGGGTGTCTGTTGTCAGGTACTGGAACCATCAGAAGGAATAGCCTCATCAAAGAAAAGAGAGGGTGGAGGAAAAAATATTCATTATCTATTAAATCTAAATCTCTTAGTTGAGAACTACTGACAGATGAGATTTGTCAGATTTTTTTTTTTCTTGTGAGAGTTCAGGAAAAGAAATTCAGCTTTAAATGTAGCGATAAAGACAGCCCCATAAGGCGATAAGCTGCATGATATCCTAGCATAAAGAGTCCCATGATGGGCCACTTGCTTTCTGGACCTTGGAACGGCATATAATCATTGAGAATAACCATTCTCAACCCAGTGGTAATAAGTAAATGTATCAAGGTTTGACCACTGACCACATTCACTTGTAGACTACCTTTCAGCCTAGTACTTGACTCATTCCCATATTTAATCTTGTTATCCCAAGCTCCAGAGTAATCCTAAAATTTGGGGGATATTTTCTTTCCAATTAAAAAAATGGAATCTCTCATTAATTAAATCTCTACCTTAGTTTATTAGATATTATTTAATAAACTAGAGAAACCTTTTCCAATAGTACTCATGTATTTCTATGTATTAAATACCTAAATAATATGATTAAATAAATATTAAAGTTAATGAATATATAATTTATTAACAAATAAAATCAATAATAAAACACTTTTTATAGTATTTTGACTATGAGAAACATTATAACCTGAGTAATTTCAAACCCTCAATATGATAGTAGATGACTTCACTTCTGGAAATAGAATTTAACCATTCTGTTTACTCCAGATTACTGATTTACTGGTTAAAGCCTCAAAAATCCTCTCCATAGTCTTCTTAAATATAAGTTAATTTCAGTTTCTCTTAAAATGTCCTCTCAGTCATCACAAGGAACAGTCTTTCTAGGATACACCGTAAAGCAACAATTCTTCACAAATTTGTCTCAGTACAGCCCCGTATCGGGACCAATATCTGCAGACAGGATGGAGAGGTTTCAGAACAGCTATGTGGATTTCTGGTAGTTGTAACCTTCCCAGTCCAGGAAAAGACTGGGCCACTGCATGGTTTAAGTCTGGGGAATGGAATTCTCTAATCCCAGGATGCATCGAGGGGGGTCTATAATAGGATATAGTAACAGACAAGAGTGTTTGGAAGCAGGAGAGCAGAGCAGGCAGAAACAGAGGCGTGGGTTGGCAGATGACAAAGAGGACAAGAACGGTATTGAGTGCACTCAGGATCCACCAGAGGGGTTGGCATCTTTGTCAGACAGGACAGCTGGGACTAGAACCTGGTGAACTTTCCCTTGGTTGAGAACAGAGGTGGCATATTTACATCCAGAGTTTACTGTTCTTTTTTAAGTTGTTTATCAGCTGTTTTCAATAGTACTTTAAAGGCAGCTGCATTTAGATAAAGACAAGATTGATCTTAATTGCTATTGAGTCGTGTATGTCTTTAATTATATACAGAGAGTGTAAATAAAGAACACCAGTGTATAGACACAGGTCTAAAATCAGGATTGAGGGACTACATCTCTTCCTAGCTAGCCAGGATTTTCCCCTAAGCTTAGAGGTGGGTGAGTGAGGTTCTGAGTTATCTTTATGAACCTCCTATGACCCTTTTATTTCATAAGCTCCCTGAAATAGTGGCAAAAAGGATCCAGGTTGGTATGAAGGCCATTATATTACCCTGATCTAAAACTATAAGCTCTTCAATTATGGTAGGATAGATCAATTTAAACACAGGGGCTTTAAGCAGTTTCTAACCTAGCTCCAACAAAATGGTGGAAGTCAGAGAAAAGAGAATGTTGACCAAAGGGATGATTATGTCCCAAAATTAATCCAGTGGGAGGAGAAAGAAAAGGCCTGGAAGGATCAGTCCTCCATTTTTCAGTTGGGAGGAAGGACATCCCTCCCTCAACCAAACTTTGCCCTCCAAAGTGCCACCTGCTGGTTATTAATTGTAAATTGTGCTGATTCCATTTTTTAAAATGTGATTATCTTTTCTCTGGATGGGAGCCAACCCTTTATTTTTTGCTTATTTTAAGCAAAGTTTCCAGCAATATATTTCATTTAGCATACTCATGGTACATACATTTTAATTTTGAATTTTTCTGAATTTCATTTGTTATATTTTATATTAATCCATTTTTACAGCTTAAGTGTAAAGTTGAATGCAATCTAGTATTGGCTACTTTTGAGGAAGATTGTTGAATCTTTCATTATATTTTAATTTTTCATTTTGCCAGATTTACTATTCTTTCCTTTAATTTTAATATACAATTGCCTTTTAAAATATACTTTTATTTCTTGTTGTGAAATTTTATTTTCTTATCTCTCATTGGAGTAATCATTTTTGTTTGTTTCACTTTGAATGCATGATCCAAGAAAAGTAGGCAGAAGAAGAGCCTTGCAGATTCAGAGAAAATAAAGAATGCCACATAAAATCTGGTTGAGAAGTTGAAGCAGGAGCAAGCTTATTCTGTGTGGAAAGATAATAAAACAAAGGAGTAGAGTCCATGCTGGCCTGATACACAAACACCAACACCAAAAGAAAAGCACAAAGGAAGATCTATATTCTGTTACACCTATAGTTAAGATGACCACACACATACACCCAAAAAAACAATGCAACATTGGTGTAGCAGAAGATGAGAACTATATTACTAGCTTCTGGAAAAGGAGATGGAGACAGTGAAGGAGACTGACCCTCAAGTAATGTCCTCATCAGGAGTTTCAAATAGGTCTTTTCCATAGGTATATGGAATAGACTGTTAAAAAAAATTTATATTCAAAAATTTGGATTTCTAATTAAATTTTTCAGTCAAAAAATTCACTTTCTTTCCTTCTATTTCCGTCCCCTACTCCCATTGAGAAAACAACAAAACAAATCTTCTGTTACAAATGTAAAGAGTTGAGAAATACAAACTTCCACACTGCCCATTTCTCCCTAAAAAAAAAGTGTTTCAACTGTATTCCGATTTCATCATCTCTCAATCTGGAATGAGGACAGCATGTTTCATCATAAGTCCTTTTGAAGTCTTCATAATATGGTTGTCATTGTATAAATTGCTCTCTTGTTCATTTCACTTAGCATCAGTTCATACAAATCTTCCCAGGTTTCTCTGAAACTATTCCTGTCACCATTTCTTAAATCACAATGATATTCTAGCACATTTGCATACCGTAATTTATTCAGACATTCTACAATTATTGGGCATGACCTTAGTTTCTAATTACTTGCCACTGCAAACAGAGCTCCTGTAAATATCTTCTTACATATGGTTCCTTTTTTTCTTTTATCTCTTTAAAGTACAGGCTTAGCAATAGGTCAAAGGATACGTACCATGCAATTGTTTAGGGTCATAGTTCCAAATTACTTTACAAAATACCTGGAACAAGCACCAATTAATGCATTGATGTTCCAGTTTTCCCAAAGCCCCTCCAATATTTGTCATTTTTCTCTTTTTTTTGGTTGACTTTGCTAATCTGAGGGGTGTGAGGTGGACCTGAAAGTTGTTTTAATTTGCATCTCTCTGTTAGTGATTTAGAGCATTTTGTATAACTATTGATAGCTTGGGTTTCATCCTCTGAAAACTACCTATTTATATCCTTTCACCATTTATCAATTGAGGAATCATTTATTAATTGAGAGATGACTCTAATTTTTATAAATTGTGCCTTGTACAATTCTGTAACTTGATGGCATTATTATCTTTAGGAACCAGAAGAATATGAGGAAAGACTGATGAAAATATTAGATCAACTAAAGGGAAAAGACCTGCCTGATGCTTTCCATGAATAAATGGCAGTTTGAGAGAACCTCTGACAAGTGGGCCCCATGAAAGATATTATTATTAACTTAGAGAAGACAGAAGTGTTGCTGACTTGGCCATGTGCAAAGAAATTCAAGACCTAAGGACTTTTCTAGGATTTCCTGTTTATTATTGCAAATTTATTAAAAACTATGCTGCTCTTGCTAAGCCACTGAATAACCTTGCTTGGTCATATATAATTTTTAAAATGAAAAAGCAGGAGTTCCAATGCCTTGTTCAGTCATTCGATCATTTCTGACTCTTCAGGACCCTGTGGATTTTAACACAGATATATGGGTTTTCTTGGCAAAGATACTAGAGTGATTCACCATTTCTTTCTCCAGTGTATTAAGGCAAACAGAGGTGAAGTGACTTGCTTTAGGTCACACAACTAGTTAGTGCCTGAGGCCAGGTTTAAACTCAGATCTTCCTGACACACAGCCCAGCACTCTATCCACTAAGCCATCTAGCTGTCCTAGCCCATAATACAAAGTTCTATTAAAACCCACAAAGTCTTCTAGAAGCTGATGGACAAACAGACATAGACAAAAGTTCAAAGACTTAGTTGGTTGACTACATATTGAAAGAAACTTTTGCTCCCTACACAAATTCCAACTTGGGGTCTGTGGAGCCATCCTGTACCAAGATAGAAAAGGTTTCCAGAAACCATTTACATTTGTCAAAAGAGGAGTGAGAGACAGTGAGACATCATCCCATTCATAAGATGTAGTTCCTGCCTTTGAAGTGGACTACGACTGAGAAATTCAAAGACTATCTATATAGAATGAAGTTCAAATTATGAAATGGCAGTAACCCAGTTGACAACAATCCAATTTGACAAGTACTAAATTAGATGCTGATTGCCAGAAACAGAGACAACAGCCAACTATTAACTCAGTATACACCATCAGACAAGGAAGACCAATGAAGACTCAGATGCCTGTGAAATTACCAAAGAAAGAATGAAAACTCTCTGTAACATCCAAAGAACTGGATTACAGGCAGTAATATACAGGTAATGTAGATGGAAAGTTGCAGACTTCCAGTAGACAGCATTGCCACAGTAGCAAATATGAACTATTTTCTACTGAATCAATATTCTTTGTCTTAGTTTTCTGCAAAAGACTAGAGAACAGATGATGAATAACTGGATATATTTATACAAGTTCAAAAAATGAAAAAGTAATGCTAAAAGAGCTAAAAGACTCAATTATAAGTCCCATGAAGACATGTTACTATAGACACAGTGGAATAGGAGCTGTTCAACAGACTATTGTCCCAGACTTCCACTGATCCCACACATGGCACCAGCATAATTAGTTCTACCTAATACATATTTCTCAGTAGTCATGAGAGCTTTACATGATGATTTGCCATATAGGTTGAGAAAACCCTAGAGTTGGTAAGATTTTACTGGCCCAGGTTGGCTAGATTAATCACTAAGATGAGCAAATTGTGTGCTCAATGTATAAAAAGAAAAGTTCTATCAAATCATGAACATAAGTACAGGTACCTTTGGAACCTGTCTACATTGACTTGCTATTACTTGAAGGATATAGCAAGAATATCAGGAAGAGATTAGTGATGATCGACCATTTCATTACTTTGTGTGTATGTGTGCACACACATACATATGTACATGTATGTATATGTGTGCATATGTCTATGTACATATATGTGCACATGTGCTAATGTATACATTGTATATTATATTATTATATAATTTATGTATAGTACACGCATATACATGCATATATGATATAGACATTGAATATAAAAAAACCAGAAAGCTTTCAAAGTTATTAAAGTATTATGGGAAAAACATTTCTCAGTGTATGGGTTTTCTGCTGGGATCAAACTGGACCAAGACAGACTTTGAAAGAACACCAGGTAAGGAGATATTAGCTTTGGATGGCATCAGGAAGTCTAGAAATATACCTTACTACCCTAAAGGGGACCCATAGCTTGAGTTTTTCAATAGCACACTGATTAATGTGTAAAGGACACTAAGACAAAAATCTTAGTAAAGTCAACATATGGCATTCCTAGTACATGTGTAAAACTCCAAAAGGAATAATGCCAACAGATTTATACCCTAACTGCTGATGTTTGGGCATGAGATATACTTGCCCTTTTGACTTGTGTTTTCAATGCTCTGAGGATCTCCAGACTACATATACTAACAGTACATATACTACCCAGTATAACTAGTTTACCAGCTGAGAAAGTAACTGAAGGAAGTTTACCACTTGACTATACCTTTGGCTCAGAATAACAACGAAACAAAGAAAGAAATAGTGGTGTGATATCTGACTTCACTTCAAAAGAGTGATGGTTGGGGTGGCTAGGTGACACAGTGAATAGAGCACCAGCCCTGGAGTCAGGAGGACCTGAGTTCAAATCTGACCTCAGACATTTAACATTTATTAGCCATGTTACCTTGGGCAAGTCACTTAACCCCAATTGCCCTGCCTTCCCCCTTTCAAAAAAAAATATTTTAAAAAATACTTCAAAAGAGTGATGGTTGCCTTGAATAGTTATTACCTTGGAAGCTTGGTTAATATTCTTGTTCTGTTAACTGTTAATTTGTATTTTGATTATGTGATGCATAATAACAATAATATGATGATGATAAGTGTACCACAGCTTTTTTTGCAAGGGACTGTGAAATTGAAAACCCCATAGAGGAATGCAGCCGATGTTGAGATCAATTCCTACAGGTCAGGAAGAGATGTCAGAAAAACTGCATGGACTTCTGGTAGTTGTAGTCTTGCCAGCCTAGGAAGAGCTTGGACTATGGCACAATTTGAGCCTGAGGAATGGATGGCAGAATCTTTTGCAAAATCTTAATAAGAAAGTATCTAGCATTGGAAGCCGCAGCAAGCAAAAAGATAATGAAAATGGTTTGAAACAGACATGAATGGCATTGAGCATGTGCAAAGTCCACCAGAATGGTCAGTATCTTCATCCACCAGGGTCAGACAGGAGAGCTGCAACGACAATATGGTGAACTTTCCTTGGCTGAGAATCCAGATGATTAATGGAATGTCTTTTTCTTTTTTCTTTCCATTGGAAAGGATAAATATTTAGATAGAGTTTACCATTCTTTTTAAGTTGTTTATTTGCTATTTTACTTTAAAGTCATTTTCTGTAGATAAGGATAAGATTGTTTTGAATTGTTATTAAGTTGTTTATGTCTTTAATTACATAAAGAGAGGGTAAATTGGGGGTGCCAGTGTTTATCATGGTATAATAAGGATTAAAATTAGTATTAAAGGGCAATATTTCTGACCAGCTAGACAGGATTTTCATCTTGGTTGTTAGAGAGAAGGGTCCAAGCTTACATTATGAAAAAAATATTATGGCTTTTATTTTATTAATAACTTTTGTCTTGTAATCTTCCTGAAATAGGAAAGAGGGAGAGAGAGAGAGAGAGAGACAAAGGGAGGGAGGGAGAGAGGGAAAGAGGGAGGAAAGAAGGAAGGAAGGAAGGAAGGAAGGAAGGAAGGAAGGAAGGAAGGAAGGAAGGAAGGAAGGAAGGAAGGAAGGAAGGAAGGAAGGAAGGAAGGAAGGAAAAGAAAGGAAAGGAAAGGAAAGGAGGGAAGGAAGAGGGATCTATGAGGAACTGAGAGACATATATTACCCTACATTAAAGCCCTAAGTACCAAAATTATGACCAAAAACTTTGACCAAAATCCTTTGGTTTGACCATAAGCTCAGACTTCAAAAAGTCTGAGTTTATTTAAATGTGAGAAATTTAGGTAATCTCCAGCTTCTTATAAAGGAGATGGTTCAGGGAAAAGAGAATGTTGATTAAAGGGAAGGTTATGTGCCCCAGCACCTATCTCATTTGCCTATGAATGGAAACCAATCTTGTTTCAGGATATTTCTAGGGATGTGGCTTTGGAAAGCTATAGGCTGGGGATGTCTCAGAAATCCAGGAAAATCTAACTTTTCCCTAGATCTTCATACTTCCCAGGACCATGAATAGTCAGCAGAAATGAACAAGTTACCTCGAAAATAACAGAATTTCAGAGAAAAGTCTAAGGAAGAGGACTCAAAAGCTGTCTAATCCAACTTGTTACTGAAAAAGAATCCCCTCTACAGTACAGCCAATGAGTGATTAATCAATCCTTTACTAAAGTTCTCCTAGTTACCATGCCTACCCTTCTAAGATTACTTTCCATCTGCTTTATATGTACCTTGTATGTATCAACTTATTTTCATTATTCTCCCCTATATAAGAATTTAGGTTTTTGAAGGCAAGGACCATTTCACTTTTTTCTTTGCATTCTCAGTGAGGTACAATGCCTCACACATAGTACTTAATAAATGCTTATTGATCAATTGATTAAATTATCTGATCTGTCTCTCCAAGGAGAACCTGTAAGCCATTCCATTTAACTCCATTTCCTTCTTCTGGTTTAGTTTTTGGCAAGAATGTTAAGATTGATAAATTTTGTTCCTGCAGTAATATTTTCATTTCTTGAAGACTGAACAGGGAACTCATATGTTGAGTATGAATAACATTTATAGACAGTCTAAAAATTATGTGTTTCTTACTATGCTCTTCTCTTTTATGCCACTGCTAAAGGGGATCACAAAAATTGAAGGTGATTTTGTAATTTTATTTGTTTTGTTGGTTGTCATAATCAAAGAATTCATCTGCCAGTGGCCAGTCTACATGTAATGAGCTTCTCTGTACTTATAATTTTTTCTTTTAAAGCAATCAGGATTAAATAACTTGTTCAAGGTTACACGGCCAGGTGTTTCTGGGTGGGTGCTAAGTATCTGAGGCCGGATTCAATCCCAGGTCATCCCAACTCTGGGACCAGTGCTCTTACTCTACTCGCTGCACTACCTGGTCGCCCCCTCTCTGTACTTATCTTGCCTCAATATGAAAGCATATTCTGTCTACCATTAGGACTTCATCAAAGTCTTTATAGTATTGTACAAACCAACATTCTGTGCTCCATTTGTTCAAGGGCATGCTGGAGACAGCTTGAAGCAATTCACAAGAGTCAATTTTTTAAATTTTCAGTGTGAGCATTTATACCTTAGAAATCAGGAAACTCCACAAATAAGGCCATAATTATTGTTTTGTTGATTTTCTAGAATTGAGAAAATAACAGAGAAAATGTCACAAATGCAGATTAAACTTGTGTGCCATGAGCATTTTTTTTTCCGTTGGAGAGCTGCCTATTACCAGTACACTCCTAGCTTATATAACCTTCAAGAACCCAGTGTATAATTTCTGCAACATAAGGGGGTATAAAGAGTAGAAATCTGTGGTGACACTGGAGATTAAAAAAAAAATGAAAAAGACCTTCCCTCAAGAAACTTGCATTCTCCCAGAGGGAAATACCATATACACAGAGAGATAAATACATACACACAATACATGAAAATGACTTTGGAGGACAGACAACTGGGGGTAGCAAGAAAGGCATCTTGCAAGATGTTACAGCAGGTGCTTCCTTGTGGCCATCAGTTCCAAGAGGTGCAAGTGTGGAGTGAATTAATTCCAGGCATGGGATGTCCTGGGCAAATGCACAGAGACTTGATCTGGCATGTTGTCAATGAGCAAGTAAGTTTGTTTAGAAAGGCCAGTGTGTAAGAGAGGAAAATGTAATCAGTCCTAAAAGATGGTTTGGCACTAAAGTGTGATGGATTTTAATGCTGAACAAAAAGTTGTTGTTTTTGTTTTGTTTTTGTCCTAGAAGCAACAGGAACCTCTGAGGCTTCTTGAGCAGAAGAATAATACTTTAGATTTGTCAGATTTGTACTTTTAGAATATTACTTTGGCAAGATGGATTGTAGAGGAAAGAGTCATATAGGTTCCTCAGTGGGTGATACTGCACCCAGGAGGCGCTGGAATGATGGGGGGGGGTAGTAGCCTCGGGTGCAATTGGGGGGTGTTGAATAAAAATAAGGGGGTGGGGGAATCATAAGGAAAGAAGAGAAGAGAATTTTGAAAAACCATTCATATATGTTTCATCTGTTGTGTAACAGAGTTAAAGTCATAGTGATTATATTATTTTCCAAATAAATACACAAAATGCAAGTTACAACCATCAGTTGTCAAGTCCACCTACAGGTCTTAACAAGCAAGCATGCATCAGCAGAAATATGTGTGTTTGCAATACGATACTATGTGGTCACATGATGCAATAATGTATCATCAAAATTTCAATGCAGGAAAAAACACACATTACAATAAATTGTTAAATTTAAGATGTCATTTAAAAAAATTATAATTCTTTTGAAATGATGCAAATTTTAAAAAACTCATTAAAGGCTTAAAGAAGGTAGAGTTCCAGGGAGGTACAGAGGAGTTTTTTTTTTAAGGCAACAGTAGGTCAAATAAGTTTGGGAACCTCTGGTCTAAATGTAGGGAGAAAGGTAGTATGATAGTCCTGGTAAGAGGTGACAAGAGACTAAACTAGGTAGTTGTGGCATGAATAGAAAGATGGGGAAGGGAAAGGAATACACTTTTTATACAGGCATCATATTCTAAGTGCTTTTACAAATATCTCATGTGATCTCACAACAACCTCGTGAGGTGCTTTTATAATCCTCATTTTACAGCTGAGGAAACCAAGGCTAGAGGTTAAGTGACTTGCCTAGATTCACATAGCCAGGAAGAGTCTGGGGCCAGAAGTGAGCTTTGGTCTTTATGATTCTATGCCCATTGCTCTGCCCACCATGCCACCTAGCTGTCTCTAAATAAAGGGGTCAGATGTGAAAGATGTTGTAGAGGTAGAATCGACAAGTCCTGGATAGGGGCACAGTGAACAGAGCACTGGCTCTGAAATCAGGAGGACCTGAGTTCAAATCCAACATCAGACACTTGACACTTATTAGCTGTGTGACCTTGGTCAAGTCACTTAACCCAAATTGCCTTGCTTTCCCCCCTCAAAAAAACAACAAAAAAAATAAAAAAAAACAAGACCTGGATAGTGTCTGGGCATGGAGGAAGAAGGAAACTAAAAAGATGAGAATGATTCAAAGGATACAAACCTGATTGCAGTAGAATGGTAGAATACTCAACAGATCTAGGGAAGTTAGAAGGAGGAACAGATTTGTGAAAAAAGAGATAAGAAAGTATCTTTGGAATATGAGTCTTTGAAGTCTATAGGACATGTAAATGGAGAGGTTCACCGAGAAGATGATATATGGAACTAGAGTTCAAAGACAGATGAGGTTTGGACATCATGTAACACCAACAACTAACATTCATATAAACACTTAATAAAGGCCAGGAACTACATTAAGCACTTTACAAATATGATCTTATTTGATCTTTACAACAGCCCTGGAAGGGAGGTGTTTCATTATTTCCATTTACAGATAAGGAAACTGAGGCAAACAGAGATTAAGTGATTTGCCCAGAGTCAGACCACTCATCAGCGTCTGAGACCAGATCTGAACTCAGGTCTTCCTAACTCCAGATCTCTATGCATTGAGATGCCTAGCTGCATAGAAATGAGAGCTGAACTCCTAGGGTGAGGTAGACGGGACAGAAAACTGTGGAGAGAAAAGGGTAGGGGGCCTGGAATAGAACCGCGTTAAACCCCCAAGTGGAAGATGGGACACGGATGATAGTCATGAAAAGGAGACTGAGAAGGGTGGGTCAGAGAGGGAGGAGATCTGATGGAGAGTGGAATTACCAAACTGCAGGAGGGGTGAGTATATGGAGCGGGAGTTCAACAGCGTCAAATGCTGCGAACGGGTCAAGAAAGAGGAAGCCCGGGGAAAGACTGCGGGATTTAGGTTAGGAATAAAGAGATCACTGGCGACTTCAGAGAGAACAGTTTTGCTTCAGTCATGTAGGCAGAAGTCAAATTACAAGAGACCAAGAAACAATTGGGAGTTGGGAAAGTGCAGGCAATGAGCATAGTCTATTTTCTTCTCTGTTCTCTACCAAGGAGTTTATCGAAGGGAGGAGAAGTGTAGGACAATAGGAAAATTATTGATCAGTTTTACTCAATTGATTAGTATAAGGAGGGGGACCACGGGGGTATAGATTATTAGGAGTGATTGTGGTATTAAATGAATCAATTATGATTTTTTTAAATCTTTCTCCTTGGTGGAGAACCGAGAACTAAAATAGAATTTTTACAAATGTTTTTATTGATGCTTTTTGTCTTTGTCTCATAGGAATTTTTTTTAAAAGACCTTGCTTTGCCTTTCCCTAACCCCCTCTAAAGTCCATACAGAGCCCTCCCTTATAACAAGGGAAAAAATGACACAAAAGCACCTGATACTGTGATCACAGTTGACAATGTATGCACCATTCTGTCCAAGTGATCTCTGTCTTTTAGCTGTGAGGACGGAGGAATGTCTTCTCATCTGTTCTCGGGAGCCTCTTTTTTTTTCCAGTTATTCAGTTCAGATTTCTATTTAGTGTTTTTTTTTAATTTATGTTGTTATTATGAATATTGTTTTGGTTCTTAGTTTCCCTGTGCATCAGTTCAATACAATTTTTTAATTACTTATGTTCATCATTTCTTACTGCATGGATATTCTTTTCAATCACTCATATTTGTCATCCTTAAAGAAATAATCTATTCTATTATACATATATTCCTTAGGGCTTTTTTTTTTTCTTACTCCCTCCTCAAACAAAGTAAGATTTAAATGGCTCTGTCTTTATTCTAATGTTCATTATCATACTTAGGCATTTAGAAAACAGTGGAGGGGCAGCTAAGTGGTGCAGTGAATAGAGCACGGGCCCTGGAGTCAGGATGACCTCGGTTCAAATCCAGCCTCAGACACAACACAAAAAACTAGCCGTGTGACCTTGGGCAAGTTACATTCCCCCCTTCAAAAAGCAAAAAAAAAATTTAATTTAAAAATAGAAAACATAGTGGATAAAGTGCTAGGCTTGGAAACAGGAAGATACGAGTGCAAAGATGTCACCAAACACTCACTAGCTGTATGACCCTAAGCAAGTCAGTTAACCTCTGTCTGCCTGTTTCCTCAATTTTAATATGGGGATAATATTAGCATCTACCTCTCAAGGTTGTTGTCAGGATTAAATGAGATAATATTTTGTAAAGTGCTAAGCCCATTGCCTAGCACATACTAGGAACTTTATAAATGTTTATTCCTTTTTCCCTTATTATCTTCCTGTCTACTCAAAGCAGCAGATTTGTTTCTTCCTTGAGTTTCCTTTGGCTACTTTTTACCAGCTCAAAAAAACAGCCCTCTGTTGATTTTAGCATTTATTTCAAACCTTAGCTTACCTGATGATTTTTTTTTAATTTCCCTGACATGATTTTTATAGGATGTTACTTTTGTTGTCTGTCCTACTGTCCGTTACTTACACATATCCTTTTAAAACGAGAGCTTCCATGAACAACTGATAGAGTTGCTGTACCCAAACTGGCTCTTTTTGGTCACCTTTCCTCCTTCCACCCTCCACCCCCATCCCATCCCTTTTTTTCTTAAATGGATTGTTCATATTTATATCTCTCTCCTTATATCTTATAATTTCCTTTTTAGAGTCTCAGGCCACTGGGGTGCTACCTATTGTAATGTAATGCCAAAAGAAAGGCAACTTCCCAGGTTCAAAATACCAGCACAGGTGCTCTCTATTTTATTCAGTGACAAACCAAGAACAGAGAAGATTAAAACATGACATCATTCAAAATAAAGAATTTACTAAGTGTGATTAAATAATCTCCAAGTACTACCCCACCCCAGGATCTTCCAATCATTCAATCAATTACAAAGTCCCTGTTCTAAATACTACTCCACCCCTAGGCTATACCTTAATTAAGTCCACCACAAAACCTCTCTTCTCAAATGGAGATTAGTTTCCAAACATAGGTAAAGTACCTTCATTTGTCAATCACAGAGCACAATAAGGTCAAAAGTTCCCCACCCCTGGATCACAATTGAATCTACCCCAGAGTTACATCAAGTTTAAACACAGCACTTAATACCCAAATGGAGGTCTTTTCTTCATCTTGACACGAGGCAAGTTCTCAGCAATCTTAGTTCCTGGGGAGACAAGGCTTAGCAAGGCCATAAGATACATTGCCAGTCCCTTCATGAATTTATCCTCTGTCTGTAGAACAGTCCTAGAACCCCTGAACACATTAGCAAAGCCCTCTCCCAGGATTTCTGTAAACATACAACAAGAAAATCCTTCTTCAGGGCTTCTGAACCAACAGAAAGGCTCCCAGACCCCTGCAACAACAGCACTGTCCTTCACCAGTGGACAGTATTCATTCTGTCTGCAGGACAGTCTCCAGACCCCTGCAACAACAGCACTGTCCTTCACCAGTGGACAGTATTCATTCTGTCTGCAGGACAGTCTCCAGACCCCTGAAACAACAGCACTGTCCCTCACCAGTGGACAGTATTCACTCTCTGTCTGCAGGACAGTCTCAGGGCTTCTTAGCGAACAGCCAGGTTCCAGGACTTCTTCAACAAAAGGACTGTCTTTCACCAGTAGACAAATCTGGCAAAACAACATCAAAACAGACAGACAAAGTACCAGCAAAACAGCCATGTCTCCTCAGTCCTTGGCAGCTCAGGGGGCAGGTCTCAAAAGTCCAGGGCAATTCAAAGCGGCCACCAGCAATTCTCTTAGTCTCTCTCTCTCCACGAGGTGCTGCTTCCAAAAAAAAAAGGTCTTCCACCTCTCTCTTGTCTCTCCAAATCTACGTCACCAGCTCCTCCCAGTTCAGGACTTTCTTTTCACATCAAAAAGTCCATCCCACAGGTGGGATTAACAAGCTCTGAGTTTTAACACAATCAATTTGAAAACCAAGCCAATACAGGGGAATCTTTAATTGCCATTACTATCACACCTATCCTATGCCAACACCCTTTGAAATCCACCTCCCTAAACCCAGAGTATTTCTCAGATTATAACCAACCTCCTTATGTATTATAATCTCCAAGGCATAAGGGTCACTGCCTTTTATGGTCTTGACATTTCTACTTCACTTATTGGTTGGAATTGGGTGCAAAATAACTTCTAGTGTAAATCCATCCTCCCTAGACTAAGTGTTTCTTGAGACCAAGAGATGTCTTTTGCCTTTCTCTGAATCTTCAGCACTTAGCATAGTACCCAGAACATAGTAGGCACTTATATCCATTGACTGACTAATTTGGGTCTATACATTATGTTTTGCTTGTGAAACAAAAAATAAATGTCTTCTTAATAAAATGTAAGCTCTTTGAAGTCAGGGAAAGTTTCGTTTTTTGTCTTTGCCCAGTGCCTAGCACAGGGCCTGACAAATAGTAAGTGATTAATAAAAAAATAATTCTGTTTACAGAATGACAATCTCATTACCTTATAGTCACACCTTGAACCGGTTTTTAAAACAGAACCCCAGAATAGTCTCTGTCCCCACATTCAAACCTATAGCTATTTTATTAAAACCACAATTAAGGAATAGTCTTTTGGGAAAATATTCTCAGTGTATATTATTGAGTATTTATGCCCAAATCCCTTTGACTTGTTATAGTTTGTTAACCATCCTTTTAAGTTTGTATTTCTTTTGTTCATATTTTATCAACAGCAGAATAAACAGCTAAAAGTGGCTTCTTACCTTTTTAAGGGGATCTTTAAAATTTGCAATTCAATAATATTTACTCCAACTCACACATGTGGTTAAGATAATGATCACATAAATTCCTGCTTATTATGAACCATGACATAAACTGAAAACCACTATATAAACTGCTTTTTATTACAGCTCAGACTATCAGGAAGTTCCACTCCCACGAAGAAGGTCTTGTTTTCTTAGTACTATAATATATTTTCAATGAGCAAGGGAGGGCAAGATTATTTAATAAATGGTCACGATTATTTAACAAATGGAAAGGCCTAATGAGTGTCATAAAATAAAATCTCCTCTAGGGACCCAGGCCATAACCAGCTCTTTTTTTTATTTATATATGCTTACACAAACAGAACTGTTATCATCATTATTATTAAGTGTGGTACTGCTAATGGCAGTGGTAATGGGAGGAGGAGGAAGAGGGGGAGAAGGGATAGTTAGTAGTAGTAGTAGTAACAGCGGTGGTGGTAGTGATAGTAGCAGTAGCAACAGCATTATTAACTCATCTTAAAAGAACAACTATTGGTTGTCTAGTGGAGTAACTTAAGTCCCATATACATGTTACCCCTGTTTTTTTACAAGCAACAAGCCTATTACAAAGGCTCTGCCTCAGACAAAACCAATGCAATCAAGATTAGAAGGAAAGCAGAAAAATGGAAAACAATTTTTACAGAAAGTGTTTCTGATAAAGGCCTCATTTCCCAAATATATAGGGAACTGAGTCAAATCTATAAGAATACAAGTCATTCTCCAACTGATAAATGATCAAAGGATATGAACAGGAAGTTTCAGATAAAGAAATTAAAGCTATCTATAGACATATGAAAAAATGCTCTAAATCACTGCTGATTAGAGAAATGCCAATTAAAACAACTCTGAAGTACCACCTCACACCTATCAGATTGGCTAACATAACAGAAAAGAAAAATGATAAATGTTGGAGAAGATGTGGGAAAATTGAAACACTAATGCATTGTTGGTGGAGTTGTGAACTTATCCAACCATTCTGAAGAGCAATTTGGAACTATGCCCAAAGGCCAACCAAACTATGCATACCCAGCAATATCACTACTAGGTTTGTAGTCCAAAGAGATCATAAAAAAGAGGAGAGGACCTACATATAAAAATATTTATTGCAATTCTTTTTTTGGTGGCAAGAATTGGATATTGAGGGGATGCCCATCAATTGGGGAATGGCTGAAGAAGTTGTGGTATATGAATGTAATACCAGTGAACTGGAGACTGTCAGGGCCAAGGAGGGGATGAAGTCAAGTCCACAGTCAAGAATATACAAAGAGAAGGAGCCAAAGCCTAATTCAAGCCACCAGGAAGATGACCCCAAATCCAGAAATTGCTGCAGAGGATGAAGCTAAGTCTTAGTCATTGCATTCAGGACCACGCAGGACCTGCCTACACAATCCAAGAGTATGGAAGGGAGCAGAGTCTGACCCCAAACAACCCAGAAACTGACATTAGAGATATGAATGTGCAGAATAAAATGAAAACTGAGAGAAGCTGGAGAGGTAAATCCAAAACAGAGTGACTCCACAAATCCAAAAAGCCTACAAAAAAAAGAATATTCTGGATATTAAAACTAAAAAGAGTGCCTGGAAGAAATTAAACAACAGATACAGAGATAATGTTAAGTGAAATGATAGCTACAAAAGAAAGAGTGAAAAAGAGAATTAACAGCTTAGAACAGATGGTGGTAAGCTTTAATGAAGAATTAAACTCACTGAAAATTAGAATGTTCTGAACAGAAAACAATGAATCATGAGACAGGAAGAAATTAAAACATTGAAAAAATGTAAGGTAGCTACTATAAAAAACAAATTGCTTGGAAACCAGGTCAAGAAATGATAATCTAAGAATCACTGGACACCCTGAAAATGATGACCAAAAAAAAAACCTGGATGACATATTTCAAGAAAGCATATACAAAAACCAAAAGGAATATAAAAACAGAGAGAATCTACTGGTCACCTTCTTAAAGAAATACCAAAATGAATATAGTCAAGACATCAACAACCAAATCCAGAGATTCTAGGTCAAAGGAAAAATACAATAAGCTTCCCAGAAAGGGGGGAGGGGCAGTTCAGGGTCAAGTACCAATGATCCAAAGTCAGGTTCACAAAAGACTTGGTAGTACTACTATGGAGGGGGAAGAGCTTGGAAGGCCTCTTCATTGAAAGTCTTGAAGACATCTTAAACTAAACATGTCCAAAACAGAATTTATTATCTTTCTGATCCAAACTCTCCCCTTTATAAAACTTCCCTATTTCCATTTAGGACACTGCCATCCTTCCTGTCTTTCTGGTTCAGAACTTTAGTAAGATCCTCAATTCCCCATTTCCCTTCACCCCATATAGCCTATCATTTGCAATATACAGCCATTTCTACCCCTACAACATCCTTTGCATTTTGTATCTTGCATCTGACCCTTTCTCTACTCACCCAGCTAACACCCTAGTTCAGGACTTTTTCAACAATCCCCTGAAATATTGCAGTTGATCTCCTTGTCTCATGTCCCTTCCCTACTTTGAATCATCCTCTACACAGCTGCTAAAGTGATTTTTCTTAAGTGCAAATCTAACCAGGTCATTTTTCTACTCAAAATCCAGTGACTCCTATTGCCTCCAGAATCAAATGGAAACTCCTCTGCTTGCTTTTTAAAGTCCTTCCTAATCTGTCCCCAAGCTATTTTCCTAGCTTCATTACCTTACTACTCTTCTCACATTCTATCATACATTCAACCTAGACTTCTCCCTACTCCTCATTTATGATACCTAGTGTGTCTATGTGGTGTGGTTGATAGAGATAGGAAGAGGCATCATCCTGAGTTCAAATTTGACCTTGGACATTTGCTAGCTATATGACCCTGGGCAAATCATTTTATTCTGTTTGGCTTAGTTTCTTGTGTATAAAATGAACTGGAGGGGTGGTGCAGTGAATAGAGCACTGGCCCTGGAGGCAGAAGGGATTAAGTGACTTGTCCAAGGTCACATGGCTAGTAAGTGTTGTGTCTGATGCCAGATTTGAACTCAGGTCCTCCTGACTCCAGGGTTGGTGTTCTATTCAGGGCACCACCCAGTCACCCCACAAGGAGTTCTTTTTTTGAATTAATATTTGTGCCTCTTTTACCCTTAGGACAATTCTGGCTTTTGAGGAGTCATTTTCTTCAGTATTTTTGTGCCTCTTTTACTAAGCTATTAATTCTCTTTTCACAATTTTCTTGCATCACTGTCATTTCTTTTCCCAATTTTTCCTCTGTTCCTATTATTTCTTTAACTCTTCCAGGAATTCCTGTTGGGCTCAGGTCCAGCTGGCTTGCTTGTAACTGTTTTCACATTGTTTTCGTCTGAGTTTATGCTTTGTCCTTCCCTGCCACCATAGCAGCTTTTTATGGTCAAGTTCTTTGTTGTTATTATTGTTTGCTCATTTTTCCAGTCTATTTTTTTACTTTGAACTTTATGTTCAAGTTGGGTTCTGCTTACTTTGGGGTGGAGAGGCACTGTCCCAAGCTTCAGGCTTTTTTATGCTACTGTTTTCAGAGCTAGTTGCAGGGGTCTGCAAGTTTTTTTGTGCTTCCAAGTTGATGTGATGGGTGAGAGGTATGATCACACTGCTATCCTGGTCTTACCCAGGAAGGACTTCTACTCCCCTGAAGCAACTAGCACTAGTGATCCCCTTAGCCTTGGAACTGTGACTATGTTGTCACAGTTGTCACTGTGTCCTGCGGCCACAAGCACCAGAGCTCCTTCCTGATATGGAACTGCAACTCAGAATTGATCATGGTCAAAAAGTTGCCAGTCATCACCAGCTGCACCCAGTGCCAGCAAAGAGCCCCCTGTCATCTCTTTCTGACCAGTTTTCTGACCTCCCTACAATCTCTGGGCTGAGAACTCTGGAAGCAGTTGCTGCTATCACAAGCTCCTTCAAGGCCCTCTGCTGATGCTTCTGTCAGGTTCCAAACTGGCTCCCACCCAGTGCTGCAGAGCTCTCCTGCTGACCTCCTAAATGTCTCCCTTTGGCTTTTTGTCAGCTTTGCTTCCTTAATATTTTTAAGTTGTTCGAAGGGGAATGTTGGGAGAGTTCAACCAGATTGATACCTGTACACTGTCATCTTGACTCTGTCCCATCCTGATCACTTTTAAAAACTCAAGTCCTCGAATCTCAGCATGATAACCAAACCAAACCTATTCAAATGAATTGTCTGGAATTAGGGAGAAAAATCATTAAATCTTTTCTTGAATATCTTTGTTTTAATTCTCATTTTGAAAGGAATTGTTCCTAAGCTCAACAAATATATCACTATGTTAGGTTATTGAATGACTTTTCACCTTGATAAATAAAAAATTTCTGAGTTGTTCCATATAAACTTGAATTTCTAGAAACATGTTAACTGAAAATTTAGCAATGAACTACCATAGAAAAATAATCCCTGGATTGGGAAGCACAGATTTTTAGTATTAGCTACCAATCATTCTAATGTGTGACATTGGACAGGGCACATTGAATGGTTGCCCCTCATGTCTCCATTTAAAACAACTGCCCTTTTAAAAATCCCCTCATCTTTCTGTAAAGTTCAGGAAATTATGTTTTCCAATAGCAATGTTTGTTAGCAATTTGAGACCCTCAGTGAAAAACAGGTAGGTTCCCAGAATTATTAAAATAATATTTTGACTTTAGGTTGGCTACAAGTTTATATGACCAGTCAGCAAATATTTAATATTTTTAGGTTGTAGCAATGTTAACAAACCAAATCATTTATGCAAAAGAATGGTAAATGATGGGATGTGAGAACTGCAAAAACTATGAGCACTCAATCCCAAAACATAGAAAAGCTTCTCCTTTAGATTTCTGTCCTTAGATTAAAATTAGAAACTGCATGCTTTAATAAGCTATCGTTCCTGACTACTGAACAAGAAATCCCAGTAAAAAATATTTTAAAATTATATAATTCATACACTGTTCCCTCATTTTTCTGTGTATGTGGAATTATAACTGCCTCCAGAATGAAATAATTCATGAAAGAACTATTTCATTTTAAAGTTACTTTGATATCATATTTAGCATGCATTTTTGTGTCTCATTAGGTTGTAGACTACGATTCCCAGAGATTAAGATGGATTCCAAAATATAGTCAATATACAGATGCACAGAAAAAGAGTTATAAATTTTTGTAATAAAAATCGGTAATTATTGGTATTATCTCATCCAGGTTTGTTTTCACTAATATCTTTTTTTGTGTTTCTGGTATCTTCCTGATTTTTAGGTACCTTGTGATTGATCTCTCAGTGTCCTCACAATTGTGTCATTGCCAGCCTGGATCAGTTCAATATATTCTTGATCTAATACAGCTACTTTCCCCGTCTTTGTTTTCTTTAATGCCATCTCTATAAGCACATCTGGGACTATGATGTCAGAGTACAAGTATGGTAACCTTACTGTTGTTGATGGTGGGAAAAGCCTATTATGAAAATCTTTGCAGATCTTTTCCATTTTTCCTTTAGTTGTTGTTCTTGAATTTTCATCCTAAAATACCTTTGGAATAACTTTGCTTAGTTGAGTATCACAACAAATTTTATTTAACTTGATTTTTAAAATCATTTCTTTTAGCTTTATGAGTTAACATGGCTTATAATATTCCATTATTTTAGGCTCTTCATGTCTCCTTGTTATGATACTTGATTTACATCAGTTAAACTTTTGCATTTAATAATTATAATTATGTCAAGTCAACAGGCATTTATAACGCAATTGCTTTATGTCAGGCACTGTAGTGTGTCCTTTCTACTATTTATTAACCTTTTTTCCTTATCAATTACTTGTTTAACATTTCAAAATTGAATTATATCAATTGTATCATGACTTTGCTTGTCATGTGTTTTTCTGATTTCTTTTCCTTTTCATTTCATACGAATTTGACTGAATACATATATTTCAAGAACAATGATTCTTAAATGTGTATGTTATAGGCATTAATTGTCATGAATTTATAGATGATGAAACAGGTTCCACAAGGTTAAGCAACATCCCTCTCATCTAATACCTATGGATTAGTTCCAAGGAGGAGAAAGAGGGAGAGAGGAGGAGGAGGAGGAGGAAGAGGAAGAGCAAGAAGAACAAGAATGACAGCAGCCACCACCACCACCTGCTGACCAGTTTTCTGATGAGTTAGCTAGCTAGTTGCTCCTTATATTGGTAACAAGTAGTTTCCTGTTCGTTAAAATATGATCCATTTTAATTTTGTGATATTATTTGCTCCCTGTCATGTTCAGTATGCATGAAGATTCTGTGCAATATGCAAGTCTTTGAATGATCTCATAACATCCCTGATTCATGGTTTCCAAAGTTTTCATCCATTCCTACTTTCGCATTGAAGTCATCAAGAACCGAAATGTATGCTAGTTATTTTGGAATATATTATTAAGTTATTCCTAGAATTTCTCGTCCTCTCATACTCTATTATAGATGTTGGAGCATATGCTGCATGATTTCCATCTTGATAAAACTAACTGTCAATGCCTTTTATTTGTTTCTTCAAGGACAACCTGTGAGCTATCCTTCCATTTAGTTGCAAGGTTTTTTTTTTTTGGGGGGGGGGGTTGTTTCATTTTTAGTGAGAATGTCAAGATTGATATGATTCAGTCCCTCCAGTAGTACGTCTCCTGGTTGATCGTTGGACAAGGATTTCATATTTAGAGTGCCAATAGCTAAGTTAAAGTTTAGAGATGGTCCAAAAATAGTATTATTTTTGGCATTCTCTGCCACCTTTTTCACCACTCTGCCACCATCTCTGAAGAAGCAGAAGGGGGCCACACAGAACTAGGGATATTTTGTATTTTTCTATTTTTCTTTGTTTAACAAGTTGCCATGGCCAAGAAATTCATCATCCAGTGGCCAACTTATTGGTAATTAATCTCTCTGTACTTAGCTAGGCTGGTTCTCAAAAAGCAGATTTAGTTTAAAGGGTTTAACCTAAAAAGAGTTTGTAGCTTCTTAAAATGTTCATTTCACCAAACATTTCATTCTTAAAAAAATAATTCTAGATATTTAGAAAATTATCTGAATATTTTAAATTAACTAATTAAATGGAACATAGTAATTCTTATTAATAATTACTGAAAACTTTCTCGATTATATTGTATACTTGCTATTCTGTGCTGTGGGCACAACAAGACAAGGTCACAGAGAAAGTGTCAACCTGCATTGGTAAAGACCAGTTTCTCATCTGTCTGTCCTCTACTCATGAAATTACAAATCTAGTCTCTATCCTTGGCAGATTGGTAGGGAGAAATGGAGCACAAAAGATAATGTTAACCACTACCAAAAAGCAGTCCTTTCAGTTCATAGTGGAATGTGTTGCCATATAAAAAGATTACATAAATGTTGTATAAATACATTACAGTCTCTAAGAGAAATTACACTGATTTAAGTGATGTTAAAGGAATGGGAATTTAAGATCTTCCCTGCCCCTAGGCCCTTTGATAGGCGTAAGTGACTCTGAGAACCTTCCTTGATGTGAAAATATAATCTGCCCCCCATAGGCTGAATGTGGTCCCATGGAGCCTATGGTAGGAGTCTTGGTTTTCAGGATTGCCCACACCTTGATGCTTTGTGATTGGGCAGTGGGACAAAGGGATTGTTACATTCTCTGATCCAGGAGAAGGTTATATATACCCTGATGTGAGGTTTTGTACTGGGGCTCACTTTGAGAAAAGTTATATAATTTGACCAGACAAGATTCTGACTTTGACAACCCAAATGTTGGTGCTTCCCTCTCTGGTAACTGACTAGGTATAGATGTAATGTTCAGACAGCTGGAAGCCTGTCTGCTGATGTGTCTCTGTATTTGTTGTCTGCTTGTAACTTGTTTGTATTCTCTGAAGTTATGGGTGCTGACCTTTTTCCCCTGAACTAGGTAAATGACATGTGTTTGATTAAAGCAAGATTGTTAACCCATTTTGAGTTGCTTTCCTTTAGAAAAACAGATCTAGGAACCTGTGTTGGCAACCACCCTGGGTATGCTAGGGTGCCTGCTGCTACAGGTGAACATGCAAAGGATATATGCTAATAAATACATGAGGTCAACCTAATTTAAATAGAAAAGAAAGGATGTAAACTTTAAAGATCACTGTTGAAATAGAAGTACACAGCATGAATTGTTATACACTATTCATTTCTGGTTTTAGATTTTAAAATGGTTTCCTTAAAACCCCTATCAAGCACATAAAATAATACATAGCACTTTACATAAATTATATTTGATCTTTACAGCAATCTTATAATGCAAATGGTATGATTAGCATGAAACTGAGAAGCATAGCTAACAAATTTTAATGGCAGAATTTGAACCCAGGTATTACAAGGTCCAAATACTCCATCTATTCCTTACTCCTTCCCCAGTAAAAACTGACATTTATCTAATGCTTTACAATGCTTTACACTCATACTTCAATTTTTATTTGATTTCTTTTCTAATTATAAAAATAATGTAGTGCAGTGGACAGAGAGCTGATCTTAGAGTCAGGAACATCTGGATTCCGGTTCTTCCTTTTACACAATCAATGAAGAGTCATCGATGCCCTTGGTATCCTCCCCACAACTCTCTAAGACTATAAATTGTAGAATAGCTGCTGATCAGAAATGACATAGGGAGTCTGAGCACCATCAATATCCTATACTGGTGAAAACACAGGGCTAGATTTCCAAGATACATGTATTTATACAACATACAATTTTATTTCCTTAATAATGATCTACATTGCAGTTGTATAACTTTTAAAACTTCTTTTAACACCTATTGTCTCATCAAATTCATAAATTGAACCCACATTGATGCTTCTTTTCCAAACAGAGAGAAATTTAATTAGTAACTGTTCTCATCCTGGAGGAACATATCCTAATCAAAGGAGATCTTTTTTTCAGCCAGACAAAGTTATAAATTATCCTTGACTTTATCAGTCCCCTCCTCCCTCTCCAAAGACATACTTCCCTACTTCAAAAAATCAGAGATTTTATTAATTTGGATACTCTCTCCATGCCTAAGTGAGCAGTGTGATCATTCTCATCTTCATCAGTTATATTTACATAGTTCTTTACTACACTATTTACATAGTGTCTTTGTTGTAGAGATGACACGTTTAATGAGGTTAGAGACTTTCCTGTTGTCGAGTAACTATGATTTGATCCCAAATCTCATCTGACTCTACAAACAAGAGTTTGACTTGTTATAGCCAATAATAAAAATAAGTCCAAGCTAAAATCCCTTCTACAGGAAATCTTTCCTGAGCCACCTTAATTCTAGTAATCTTCCCTCTGTTGATTATCTCTGATTTATTTTGTATATAGCTTATTTGCTCATACTTGTTTTCATGTCGTCTCTCACATTGGACTATGAGTTACTTGAAGGCAGGAACTGTCTTTTGCTTTATTTGCATCATCAGCATTTAGCACAGTGGCTGGCAAATAGTAAGTGTTTAACATATCTGGCGACTAAACAACAATCCAGTCTTAGACATTCACTGGCTGGGTGACCCAGAGTCAAATCACTTAACCTCTGTTTGCTTCTGTGGTCTTGTCTATAAAACAGGGATAAAAATAGCACCTACCTCCCAGGGTTATTATAAGGATCAAATGAGTTAATAATTGTAAAGCTCTTAGCACAGTGCCTGGTCCATTGTAAGCACTATATGTGTGTTAGCCATTAATAACAATAAAAACAATCATCACCTGATGGCCAACCTTCCAATGAGGAATTTTTTCCATTTGAGATAGGTGGTCCTTAGAGGACATATAAGTAGCTTGTTACCAAGCCTCTATTCAGAAGCTTCCTGGCTTGGTAGGACTTTTAAAACCTGTGTTCTGTATCAGAACCTTTGAGACTCCAAGGTCACCTCAACATCACAAGAAGTACTTGTAGCAGCAAGCACCCTGGAGTTCCTAGGGTGGCTGCTCACACAGGTTCTTGGATCTGCTTTGTTAAAGGAAAGCAACTCAAAATGGGTTAACAAGCTTACTTTAATCAGTCAGACATATATCGTTTACCTTGTTCAGGGGAAAAAGGACAGCACCCCGAACTTCAAAGCATACAGGCAGAATTATCAAGACAGAAACAGATCAAGTAGACAGATTTCCAAACTGTCCAACCATTACATCCATACCCAGTCAACATCTGGGTTTTTCAAAGCCGGGGGACTCTCAACAAAGGCTTCCCAGAATTCAGATCAAATCACAGAACACTTCTCAAAGTGAGTCCCAAAACAAAGCTACACATCAGGGCTTATATAGCTTTTTCCTGGCTCAGAGAATGTAACAACCTTATTGACCCACTGGCCAATCAAAAAGTATCTACTGAAAAACAAGCCTCCCACCCTAGTCTCCAGGTGCACTTTAGCCTAGGGGCAGGGAAGATCTTTAAATTTGCATTTCCATTACAGTACTAGAGCAGAAGTTCCCAAAGTTACTTGGCCTCCTACCACTTTTTCGAAGAAAAAATTACTCAGGGCCCCTCCCTAGAAATTTATTTTCTTTAATCCTTCAATTTTTTTTAATTTGAGTAATTTCAAAAAATATAAAATATTTTTTAAATGATGCATCTAAAATTTAATAATTTATTGTAAGTTTGTGGGCTTTTTTCCTACATAGAAATTTTGATGATGCAATATTGTGTCATGTAACCATGTAGTATCATATTGTAAACAAG
This sequence comes from Petaurus breviceps papuanus, assembly GCF_028583685.1. Classification (NCBI taxonomy): domain Eukaryota; kingdom Metazoa; phylum Chordata; class Mammalia; order Diprotodontia; family Petauridae; genus Petaurus; species Petaurus breviceps. Next base: position 3,545,056 of record NW_027185791.1, read on the forward strand.
TCATTACATGTGCATATTCCTGTCAATGCATGCTGGACTTTTCAATAACACCCAACATGCTTGCCTGCCAATACTTGCTTGTTAAGACCTGTCAGCAACTTTTACCATTGATCAGTTATAACTTGCATTTTTTGTGTTTATTTGAAAAAATAATGTAACCACTATGAGTTTAACTCTGTTACACAAGAGATGAAACATTTACAAATGGTTTTTCAAATTTTTCTTTTCTTCTTTCCTTATGCTTCCACTAACCCCTTCTTTTTGTTCAATGCCCCCCAGTTGCACCTGAGGCTACTACTGCCCCCCTGAACTGTTCCAACACCTTCTAGGAGTCAGTATCACCCACTGTGGGAACCTATGTTAGAGGCAGACTTCAATAGAAATTTATAAAGCTTATTGTTTTAAACTTTTTTAATATACAGAAATTATCTAATGCATCAGTCAGTCAACAGGTATTTATTAATCACTTACCATATTCCAGGTATGATATAAACACTGGGAATACAAACAAGAGCAAAAAAAAGTCCCTGCCCTTCAGAAATATACATTCTAATGGAAAGACAACACATGCAGATAACTAGGTACATGGAAGGGGTGTGTGTGTCTGTGTGTGTGTGTGCGTGCGCAGATTTTATATTTAGAGGGGAGAAGATGAAAGTAATCTGAATGAAGAAGGCACTAGCAACTGAGGAGACCAGAAAAGGTGAGATCTGTGGTGCATCTTGAAGGAAGTAAAGAAAAACTAAGAAGAAGAGGTGAAGGGGCAGAGCATTCAGGCAGAGAGGACAATCAGTAAAAAGGCAGAAGTGGGAAATAGAGGGTTATGTATAAAGAATTGCACATTGGTCACCATAGTTAGATTGCAGAATGCCTAGAAGGGGGTAATGTGTAAGAAGGCTGGAAAGGTAGGAAGAAACCAGCTGATGAAGAACTTTTGGTGTCAAAGATAGGACTTTATATTTGAATTTGGAGGTAAGAAGAAGGTACTGAGGGAGAGAGGGGTTGATGATCAAATCTACTCTTAAGAAAAATCATCTTGGCAGCTGAGTGGAGGACAGATTGGGATAGGGAAAGGAGATAAGTTAGAAGGTTATTACAGAAGTCCAAGCAAGAAATATGGGATCCTGTACTTGGTTTGTGGTTGTATAAGTGGACAGAAGGGACCATACACAGGAGAGGTTGCAAAGGTAGAAATTATAAGAGTTGGCATAGATTGTGTATATGGAGTGAGAGTGAAAGTGATGCCAAGGTTATGATCCTGATTGAACGGGAGGACAGTGGTGCCCCTAATGGTAAAAGGAAAGTCAGGAAAGGTGTAGGGTTTGGAGGAAATATAATGAGCTCTGCTTTGGATATGTTAAGTTTGAACTACCTATGGGAAATCAGTCTAGCTTGGGATGTTCAAGAGTCAATTAGAGATGTGTGACCATATCTCAGCAGAGAGACTGGGGCTGGATATATAGATCTGGGAGCCCATGAAAATAAATAATTATATTAAAAGAGAAACCTAGCAGAGGCATAGTATAATGATTATTAATAAATATTAGTCATTTCTACATTAGCCATGACTATCATCTCTCTCTTATTCAATAGTCAGTACTCTTGTTTATATGACCTCCAGTGATACAGATTGAAATTTCTTGTATTGGTAGATGGTCTTGATGAGCTGTTATGGCTAAAAATATTCATTACCTGATGGCCTGTTGTTATAGGGAAGGACAAACACTGAGCCTGGCAAAGAGCCAATGACTGTGCACAGGGCCACATGCCAGCCTCCGACAGGGAGAAGACCTGAAGCACTTTCTCTCACCAGATACCTTCTAGCAGGTAGAAATCACACAAAAAGATGAGCAGGGCTGAGGCCAACCAATGCCTTTGTGAATGATTCCTCAGCCAATCACAGAGCCATGTGGTTAGCAGACCTGAACCAGTTACAGAATGTCCAGGCATGCTCCAAACCTTTCCGGGACACTTCTACTACATGCCATCACAAATTTCCAGGAAACAACTTACCCAACCTCTTCCACGTAGGGAATTGCATCCAGCAAACAAGCCGATGCCACTCTGTGTAGGCTCATAAGAACTGGGCATATTGACCAGTCCCTTTGTTACACAATGTTCCTGTAATGATTCTCTCCAAACATAACCAGGTTGATCCTCAGATGACAGACACATGGTCTATCCCCAGGCCTTTGAATGTTTCCAGCTTGGTAGGCCCTGCCAGAGCTTGTTTTCCACTGGCATAAACTTCAAGAACCCAGGGTCAACTCCATGCTCTGATGAAGCATCATTGCAGGGCTATTAGTGGAAAGATATCCTTTGTTCTATTCTATTATATATATATACATATATACACACACACACATGTACACACATATTACGTGTGTGTATGTATATGTATGTATACATATGTATAGACATATACACACATGCATATATACATGTATGTGTGTATATAAACTTCTGTGGTTTCTGTTTATTTTGATAAAGAGGTGTGCTAGCTATTTTAAAGGGTCTTTGTATAACCAGAATTTGATGGGAGGGAGTTAAGCTGGCAACAGTATGAGCAGAATTACTACCCCTTGAGACAAGTCAGGGAAAGTTGGCATTTACTCTGGGCCCCCAAAGTACTCTACCCCAGGACTACCAATATTTGTGGTGTAGCATAGATGTAGTTCTAGCTGAATATCGAACTTGGAAAAGAAAAAGCACCCAGAAAGGCAGGTAGAGGAGAAGTGTCTCCATCTACATATATATATATATATATATATATATATACACCTCTAGGAAGGAATAGGTAGGTGTCTGTCTATGCCTCACACAAGCAGAGCTCACATATAAACAGAAATCATGCAGAAATTGCACATGGTTATATTAAACTTGTTAAAGATCTGATGTCTGTGTTTTTCCCAATACCCAGGGACTTCAATTCTGCTCTGTTCTATGGGGACAATGACAATGAAAGTCACTGTCAGTGCAATCAGAAAACTTCTTATCATTCAAAAGACAGATACCACATCTTTAAAAAAAAATTCTAGGCCACAGATAGGCAGTTAACAGTCAAGTTACTATCACCAAGCAATTAAATAATGATGACCAAATATTTCTCTTAATTAGCAAAATTGCTATTAAACTACAGGTATGGAAAATAAATCTTGATCATCTTGGGAAGGCCAATAATCTGAAAGTTAAAAATATTTTCAACTTAGTAGGAACCTATAATTTACAGGGTCAAATTTTTTTAACGAAGAACCTCAAATCAGACCAAATTTAGGATCACTGAATTAGAGATTCTAAAGTTGATAAAGAATCTATATGTCACCTAGCCCAATCTCCCTCTTCATATTGTAATTTTTTTTGCAATGTCTTTGATTAGTCTTCATTCAACCTTTGCTTGAACACCTGTGGTGATGGTTTCTGAGCCATGGTTCCACATCTGGTATGATGGATCACTCAGAGCCTAAGAGTTTAAACAAACAATCCTTTTTACTCAAAACATAATCCAATACCCTCAGGTAGAAGAGATTCTCAAGGCATTTTTTTAAAAAGCAGTTTGCTAAAATAAAAATAAATAAAAGCAGCAAATAAAAGACAAAAAGATTAAAAGAAGTCAGCAAGGGGGTTCCCTAGGGTCTCAGGAGTTCTCCACCAAAATCCTAAAATCTGCTTTCATACTCTTCTTGGTCAAAAATCCCATGGTTGGGTCCCAGTCAATCCACATAGGGGAAAAGTTAACCCTATCTTCCCCATGTGTAAGTCACACCTTCCTTGTTCACAACTTTCCTGACTAGCATTATGGGGGATGGGAGATTGAGGAGTGTGGGGAGGGGAAAGAAAAAAGGAGGAGGAGTTACCTAATGTTTCCTGAGTATTATTAGTATCCTAACCCACAGCAGAAAGGAAACTCTCATCTCGCAAGACAATTCATTTCATAATTGGATGTCTCTACTTTTCTTTCTTTGAAACCTCCTTATAAGAGAGCCTAAATCTGCCTTTCTAGGACTTTTGTCCACTGGTCCCTAGTTCTGTTCTTTGGAATTATATGGGATAAATCTAATCTTTCTTATGTAAGAAATCACTTCAAATATTTGAAGACAACTGTCCTTCTATGTGTGAAGGGTATCATATCTTCCTAGTTGGTTCCGATACTACTGATCACATTTTGGTTTCAGAATATACTTTTAGACAAGACTCTATGTAGTATCAAATCTTATCACTGCAACTCCTGGTGAACTGAATGGCTCGGGACCTGCCTCTTCAACTAACATGCCAGTCTTCTGTCCTTTATTGAACACCTACTATGTTCTAGGCATTGTGTTAAGTGCCGTGGGACACAAAATGACGAATCCGTCTCATCTTGGATGAGAATCCAAGACTTAGAAAGAAAACCACATTTTTACAACGTGTGAGGAAAGGGAACCTGGCTTCCAGATGCTGCAAGAGAGAGTTTCATGGTGGAACGAATATAAACAAGAACTCTCCAAGCTTCTCTCTCTGGGCCAGAACTCTGCAGTACCATCCAGTGAGCCAGAGAGCACCCAGATTCCTTGAAACCAGCACAGAAGGGCATCCTATCCTTTGTTCTTAAGGTCATTACTGTTCTTTAGCTTCCAGACAGAAGGAGTGGTTTCCTTTCCTCTAAACTACTGCTGTAGCCCATTACTGCTATAGGCATGTGAAGCTACTCTGGGCTTGTTCAAAATGTGCCAGTGAGTCATTGCCAGTAGGCTAATGTGACCTATTGTCCTAATAGGGCAGTGTTTCAAGATACTTCACTGGTCTATTGCCCTCTCCTGAATGTACTCCAGGGACAGGGTCGATCTCAAAAGATGGTGGTCTCAACTTCATGCAACACCTTAGATGTGATTTGACAGTTAGATTTTCATCTCCCTCTTTTCTGGGGACTCCACTGCCAGGCCTGCATTCTTTCATTAATCCCAGTGGGCTTTTACAGGAAAGCAGCAGATTGGTGATCCAGAAGCCCAAGGACTCTATGAACTGCTCCTCAATCTAAAGAAGTAGAAAAAATCAAGCCCCCAAAACAATACCGAACCCTACTTCAGTGTCCCACCTTTTGTATTTTGAGTCTAAAATATTACAAAGAAGAAAGCAACTAAATGAACATGGAAAGTCCATAGTATGGATACATGGCAGAGCTAATAGGAATGATCATTTTTAATAGGGTAGGGGAAAAAGCAATATGTCAAATGTCCAACTTGCAGGACATAGGAGAAAAATTGCTGGAACTTTTCCTTTAAAAATATTTTTGAGGTGCCTAAATATTTGAATGAGAGGGGAGAAAAATGCTAGCAATCATAGTAATCTGTATGTATTTACCAAACTCATTCCTTTTTGTTAGAGAAGTGACATGAAGCAGTGAAAAGAGGATTGGCCAAAGCCTAAAAACATAGTTTTGAGCCCTGGTTCTGACACTGTTTAGCTTTGTTATCCTGGGAGACTCACTTAAGCATCTGGAAAATAAAGACAATATTAATCCTACCTGCCTCAAAGTGTTGTTTTTTGGGAAAGCACTTTGCAAATCATAATGAATCAATCAGATATGAATCATTATTATTCTTCTGCACATTTGTCATTGCAGTATTTACTTAATCTGCTACTAAAAAAATTCCTATAAAGCAACCACATGGCAAGGAAAATCTCATTTTATAAAAAATGAAAAAAACATCTAAAGTAACATTTTCTTTGTACTGACTCGTGATTTTATTGATGGCAGGAACTTTTGATGTGGAAACTACATCCGCTGATGCGGATTTGCAAGTCCTCTGTAATTTGCAGTTTTAGAGACTGGCCTAGGGCTCCGAGAGATTGTTTTGGAGGCCCCATTCCTCAGCTAGTCTATATCAGAGGCAGGATTGGAACCTCAGTTTTCCTGACTTTAAGGCTAGCTCTCTACTCACCAGACTACAGTAAAGCACTTGAAATAGCAACACACATGGGTTGTAAAGAATAAATGGCTCTGATTCCCAAGTCTGGATTAAGGCCATTGCTTTCTACTGGCAGAATATCATAATGATCATAATAGTTGTGTGACCACAGACAAGTTCGAGCAGCTTTAGGTCTTTGTTGATGAATCTGTTTGAGGAGCAGAATAGGCTAGATGCTTTTTAAGGTCCCTTCCAGTTTTGAATCATTCTACAATGATCTAGAGGTAGGGTAGAATTTTGTATATCAAAATGTATATAAGTCCAAGATGAGTATTCAAAGACCAAGGTTCATTTTAATTCAATGCAACAAATTATTAGACCTCCTAAATGCAAGTGATCACAAATGTCAACTATTGAGACAATATTATTTGTGCTTTGTTAACAATTTCTTAGATTTATAGCAACCAGAAGGCTTGCATTTCAATCATTTTCCCTTCCCCCATGTGAATTATCTGTTTTGTTTTCAGTAAGGAAGCACTTTTCCCCATTTTTGTTTAGCATACTTTTGGAATGTCTAGAATGACAAATTTCCCAGAAGATGATGCTTTAGAGCATCATCAAACATTAGCTACAATTGCAAACTGCATTCAGTGCTCTATAAAATAACTGAGTAAGGGTTATAAACAATGAGCTATTCTATTTTCAGTAATGCTTATAAAACTGGATACTGTACTTTGTCCATTCACATCCATCAGGTTCCAGAAATATTAGAAAATCATTATGTTTATGTTGAGTTTGCAGATAATACCAACATATAAGTCAAGACTGAAATACAGTAATCAGAAAAACAGTTGAAAAATGTCAATAAATAGTAAAGCACTGTTTGTGGGACTTCTACCAGGGTAGTTAACCTTTGGACAGACCGAAAGATGTATTTTAGTTTCATCATTGTTACTTAGTACTTGCTAAGTATCATATCAAGTCTTTTTCCAATCTTTGGCTATTGTGAGGGTTAGAACGTGGAGTCACAGGAGCTCTCCAGAGTTGTTAAGCATTTGGCATATCTCACTTATCTCTAAGGGTGGCAGAGGCCATCAATACAGAGTCCACCATCAATCAATCTGGAGACATTTCCTGTCAGTTGATCAGAGGAAGACTTTGGGGAATCATCTTTCTATTATCAGGACTTGTTCTGTGATCTAGGCACGCCACTGAACCTTTTACTTTTCACTTGGCAAAAACACATATGCTGGAAAAAAGTCCTGACAGTTCATTCATTTTGCTCCATCATGGAGCCAGATGATGTTTGACTGGTGAGACCCACCCTCTTTGATGTTGTACTCTTTTGAGAGTGCCCTGCTGTGAAAAAAATTTTATCCTTCCAAATTAAAGAGAAATATTTCTGCATCCAGCTGTTAACTATGACATGTTTGCCATTTTTCAGCCCGCTGGCTCTGTGCCATTGTTCAGGCTGTGTTGCAAACCTATCTCTTTCATTCTCCTCCATCTCAGCAACAACATCCACATTGTGCTAGCATCACCAGTGTCCATGTAACATCAACACCAAAAAGGAAAATATGAGGAATCCTTCGTTTCTGAGAGCCACCAAAGAAATACCAGTATTCGGTGATCTGGATTGTTTTCAGTATCTACAGAAATGTTTTTCACAGAGATTGAAGTTCTGTGCAAAACAATTTACCAATTGAAAAGTAACAAATCCAGTACTGATCAAAGTAACCAACCAACAACCAATCAATGTGTCTGTTTAAAATATTTACAACTGAAATTCATTTGTATTCCTCCTCCCCACCAAAAAAAAAAAACTTGTTTCATGTGTACAAAGTCCACATCAAAAAAAATGGCATTAAGTCAGTAAGCAGAGTTCTGTTTAAATTAAGACAAATGCCTCATGAAAACTTGAATAAACATTTAAGCCCAAGTAATCAAGAAAACCTGTATCTCCTCATATTTATTAAGTATAATTTGAGGGGTTATAAAATTCACTGTCACGAATTGTGTGTACTCTAAATAAAGGGCAGGCCACATTATTATTGCATTTTTCCCATCTACTGGAATGGTCAAAACACAACAGTTTCCAATTTTCTTCCCATTCCAACAATACTCGTTCCCCCTTTGTCACCATGTTTTACTGACAAGAAAAATTATGACTATTACCTAGACTTTGATACATTCCTCAGAGAAGCCTCTGTCCCGAAACTTATCTCAGAATACGATTAGCAGGTTTGAATAATTGCTTGATATCCTCATCATACATTGGTTTCACGTAAATATTTAAAGAAACTGAAAAAGCTGTTAGTAAGGAAATATCTGTTTTGGAAAAGAACCACAAAGGGACACAAATTATCATTCTTCACTTTAGCCAATCAAACCCTGGCTTTCTACCAAGAAGGAAATAGAATTTTTGCTGTTAAAAAAGTTAGTTAACAGTAGTAGGATGCACTGATTTAGACTGCACTTAACAATTCCACATTTAATTGTAAAAATATGTTCAATCTGGCAGTGTGGAAGAACACTTGACATTATGAGACCTTGGTTCAACTGCTGGGTCTTCCTTAACTATTCTGCATTTCAGTTTCTCCTCTACAAAATGAGCTTTGGAATAAGAAGACCTAACTTAGCTCTGAAATTCTATGACTTCATGATTCCACAAACAGTATAATCACACACCACTCCAAAACAGCCTGCATGAGTCTAATATATGATGCAGGCAGTCATATACAATATCCAACTCCTCTTGCATTCAGGTAGGATCACAGACAAGGTGAAAAAATCAAGTTACTTATTAGCTTCAGTGAATAGTTAAGATTACAGAAAATATAGAAATTATGTAAATCAGTTGATTTCCATAAGGCAATATTTCCAATTCAGAGGAAAATTTTAGCTGACACCTGGACTTGTTCTATAAAATCTATAATTTATAGGTACAGAAACTGAGGCCCTTGGAAGTTAATTGACTAACCTAAGGCCATAAGCTAGTTAGTGGCAGAGGCCTTCTGACTTTAAGTCTTGGTTAGTCTTTGACTCCGTAATGTTTTCGTTGACTTGAGTTATAAAATTATCACAATTTGACAAAATAAAAGTAATTATGAACTTTATCTAAGTTTATCAGCCATAGAAGAATAAATGAATACTAATCACATAACAATTATAAGTTGACATTACCCCAAATCCTACCCACCATTTGCTCTGGTTTTGCAAGTAGAGTTTAACCACCAAACCCTACTGATAACTACTTTGACAGGAAAAATATTAATTATTTTGGAATTAAATAGATCTCTAAAAGGCATGTTTCTGCATGTAAGAAGCAGCAACTCTCTACACAGAATCATCCATATCCATGGCCCTTAATTATAACACTGCCTCAAAACTTACGTTTTCGTCAAGGAATTTGAAGACTAAAAATTTTTGTCCCAATGAAGTAATGGTTCCCTGTAGTTTTATTTCTTCTCAGACCGATCTAAGGTTTTATTTCTTGGTTGAAATGTATCACTTCTTAAGTTATGATATTTTCCTAGAGTCTATTACATTTTTTTCCTCACCCAAACAAATAAAGCACAAGCATCAGGCACACTATTTTAAGGGCAAACTACTTCAAAACTTGGTTGTGAAGAACATATTTTTTGGTCCTGAAGTTATTTAGAAGGCATTTCCCAAGTAAATTGGGCTAGGTTGGCATTGGGCATCTCCTTAATTTTTCAATTCACTAAACTCATCCAAGGATCATAGGACAAAGTGAAAAGGAATCTTAACTTCAGAGATCTGCTGGGATTACACGAAAACTTTGGTTACCTTGGATAAGACAATTGTCTAGGCCACAGTTTCTGGCCAAATATTCTGAAGAAAACTGTTGAAAGGGAAATCTGAACAGAAACCTGTTTTGTGTTAGACTTGGACAACAAAAGAAACAAAAAACAAAAAAAGAAGGTGTCAGAGCACATTCTGACTCTTTTTCACCTGAGAAATTGAATAGACGGTTGCACAAAAGACAGACCACACACAATGGGTTGTTGTCCTTCATTCTTGAAGAGGACCCAAATGACATCACTATGCTAGAATCACGTTTCAATGTGTCCAACTGAGGTTGATCAGACCAGCATGAGCTCAGAATGCTCTACCACAGGGCAGGCACCAATAGTCCGTGTGAACATTTGGAGTGGATACTCTAAATCTGTGCATGCTGCATGTCCTTTGAGCTGTTTCAATTCTGCTTTGCTTGTAGAGCACATGACCTTCTCTGATGTGGGCATGCCATGCTGAGTGGTCCTGTGCCAGTATCTCCCATGTCAAACAATAAATTCCAAAGTTCTTAAGAGAGACCTTATGAGATCAACTACTGGGGGAGCTAGTATAGATCTTATTCCTAACTGTGGAATGAAAAATGAGAAGTTTTAAGAATGAAATTCTGAAGACAAATATAAATTATTCAGAGGAGGAAATCTAAAGAAAGCATTTTGACAATGCATATAGAGTTTTTCAACACACTCAGATTTTGAAACCACAAGTATCATAGATGAAAGTAAGGACAAGCATATAAGAAGGGAATCAAAAAATAGTGAGTGTCATAATGATGGGGGGGGGGGACTCTAAACCCCAGAATGAGTGGAGGCTGGTGATAAAAGGACTTGCTTGGATACAATGGAAACAAGTAGTAGACCAAAAGATGGATAGAACCATCTGATTAAGGAAGAATGGGATGATGATAATGGAGAATGGCAAGAAGGTGAAACTACTCAAATTTTAGTTTGCTTCTGCTTACTCTTTCAAGAAGAATAATCTTTGTGCTTGGAAGGAAAGGACAAAAGTAGTTAATGGGGAATCGAAAGTCAAAAATCTGAGATACTGAGTAAGTGCCTCACTTTCCTGACTTAGTTTAAGTCACCTGATCCAAATAAATTACACCTTCTCATTCTTTTTTTTCTGGAAAAAGTTATTAGATTGGTAGAACATGGTGAAAATATGGATATAGTATCATTAAATTTCATGTCAGGAATTTGACAAAGTTTCTCAAGATGTCCTTGGATTATATGGAGAAATATATGACAGATGATAGTATTTCAAATAAACTAATTCAGAATTTCTTTACTCAAAGAGTAGTCATTAATAGAGCACTATGATTTAGAAGAATTATCAAACTGAATATTCTAAAAGTATTTATAGCTTGCTTGTCAAATATGTGGATAGAAAGAAGTTGAGAGGGACAAAGATGAGAAAAATCAGGATCTGAAAGTTATCTCAGGTTCAAATGATGGTTCAAATCTAAAAGGATGACGTTTAAATGCAATAAGCACAAAATCACACACAAATTCAAAAAGCTAACAACAGAAATACAAAATAGGGGAGCTATGGTTAGACAAGAATTCTTATGAGTAGAGATGTGGTGTTTTATAGGACTGGAAGCTCAATATGACTTAACAATATGACACAAAAAAGGTAATGTGACCACAAGGTTACAAGAGGCCGTGTATACATGCTCCCATGATACTGTATCCTCTCCTGATTCCTCTTCCACCTGTCTAAATCACTCTTCCTCAATCTCCTCTGCTGTATCATCATTCAACTTCTATTCCTCCCCTCTCCCAATTCTTGGTATTCCTCAAAGTTCTATTCTGGACCTTTTTCCTTTTTCTGTAACCTCTCTATGGGTGATCTCATCAGTTCCCAATTACATCTATACAGACTATTTGCAAATCTACATAGCTTGCTCTTGAGTTCACATCCAAATGTTGTGTTTTAGGAAGAACAGTAACAAACTAAAGTATAATCAGAAGGGGCTACCCAACATAGTAGGATGACTGGAGTCAATTCAATTCAAAAGTTGGTTCAAAGAACTGACAATCTTTAGGCATAACAATGAAACTTTTCAAGTATTTGAAGAGCTATCTTGTCAAAAAAGGATTAGACTTCTGCTTGGGCCAATGAGTAGAAATTGCAGAGATGATTGATATAAATATAGAAATAATTCAAAGTTCTAGGCTTACCACACTCACTTCTAGGTCATCCTTTTGCTTACTATTTGACTTGTTCCAATATTTAATCTTATCTCAAGATCTAGAACAGGGTGAGGAACCTGCAGCCTTGAGGCCACATGGAGCCTTCTAGATCCTTTTGAATGAATCCAAAAGGCTGCACTGGAGGATCTAGAAGGTCACAGGTTCCCCACCCCTGATCTAGGATAATCCAGGGATATATCTCTATAATCCTGCATTTAAAAAAAATCTCAATCAAATAAGGACAGACTTCCCCACCAATTCTTCAAATATTCATTTAATAAATCAGAGTTTATTTACTTTTTTCCCAGTAGCAGTTACTCATATCTCTCTAAATATTAGATACCTTAATCTTCCCAGATAAAATATTAAAGTTACTTAATATGAAATTTAACAATGAAATTAATAATAAAGTAAAAGGACATAGATTGTCACTTACAATATTTTAGCTGTGAGAAAGCTCAGAGTCTGACTCATTATAAAAGGTCTTCACTTTTGAAAACCCACTTTTACCATTCAATTCATTCAAATTACCAAAGTCTCTTCTCAAGACTTCTTATCCACTTCACAGGATAAAACAGTTCTATCTTTTTTTTGTCTTTTCTTTTCATGACAAGAATTTTAAACTTCTCTTAAGCCATAGCCAAATTGTCTCAACTAATTGATAGTTAAAACTGCCATTTCCACTTGGCTTTTAAAGACACAATAACATAATTTATGCTTTCTGTGGGAAGCCCTAGTGAGCCAAATGCTACACAGTAGAAACCCGCCTAAATAGATATATTTATTCATAAGTGAAATGGGTTGCTTCAGGAGGAATTGAGTTTCTCTTCACTGGTTTTCCAGAATAAAGCTGGATAACCACTTATCAGTGATAACAGGGATTCCTAGCCAAGTACAGGTTGGACTAACAAGCCTCTGAGGTCTTTTCCAACTTTGATATTGTGATATTTTGTAGGTTATTGTACCTTTTTCAAAGCATGAAAGGGAGCAAAGGATGACATAACTATGGTGGTCCATTAGGAGTATTACTGTGGCAATGATGTGGCAGAAGGATTAGAAAAGAAATTAAGTAGATACAGAAAGACCTCGCTTTGAAGTGGTTACATCATCTGTGGTTGAGCAGTGTGTGAGCCAAACCTTCCACAAAGATTCTAAAGTGTCACTCAGGAAACATTCACGATGGGATACTTTGGGTCTTTACTTCATCGTGAGTTTCCTTTTGCATGGTGCCTACTAATTTAGGATTTGTTCATAAAGATCCTTTGTGTACATTAAAGCCAAAGCACTTACAAGTAGATGGTGGTGGCAGTGTTCATGCCAACTCCACTAGGCTCTGCAGTAGAAAAATTTCCTTAGGTTTCTATGTCACAATTCAAGACCAAAAAAAAGTAGTGATTTCCTGAGAAACACAGGCTAATTGGAGTCTTGATACCAAGGGATATATCACAATGAAAAATGAGGTTAGCCAAAGATGCTATGACTAATGTCAACAACTAAGTAAAGAACAAGGATTGCTATGTTAAGACTAGGCTGTTATTTTTTCCATAAATACTTGGAATTTTTAGCTGTCTTCACTTGCAAATTAGGTCAAATTTATATAAGGCTTATAAAGTGCTTTCTTTACAACAAACTTGTGAGATAGGCAATGCAGTAATATGAGCCCTGTTTTACATACAAATAAGATAAGGAATATTTATATACACACATATACACATACATAAACTCATACACACACATATACATACATGCACATATGTGCTGCATATGTGCATGCATATATGTATATATACATATATACACATACACACTTTGTATATAAAAATATGAAATGACTTGTGCATAATAACTCAGCTAGTAAATGTAGAAATCTGTACTCTAACTCCTCTGACTCCAAGGCCAACCCTTTCAACAAAACATTTAACAAATACTTCATGGTTCAGTCTCTGCTAGTGTGACACCTGATAAGCCCAGAATACTTCATGTGCAAAGAAAGATGCTTGGGGTAGGGGAGGGAGGAAGAGGGAAAGAGTAGTGGAGTTTCCCAGGGCTTTTCACCCCTCTATTGTTGTTTATTTGTTTGTTTATCTACAGAGGAGTACTGGGGAAACAAGGGAGAGAGAAAGGAGCAGATTTCTCCAACTAGTTCTACATAGGTCCTAAGACAGAAGAACTGTATTCAAATTCTAGCTCTACTACTTACTAATTGTGTACCCTTGGGCAAGTAATTTCCTAAGATCATAGATTCTGAGCTGGAAGGGACCTTAGAAGTCATCAAGTCCAAACTCCTATATTTTACAAATGAGAAAACTGAGGTGCAAAGAGATTGTGACTTGTCCAAGATCACAAAGATGGACAGTGGTAGAGCTTAGGATTCAAATCCAAGTCCTCTGACTCTAAATCCATTGGACTTTCTGCTATGTCATATTCATCATCTACAAAATGAAGGTGTTGTATCTCAAAGTTCTCTTCTAGTTCTCGATTTCATGAATAATGCAGCTATACTGAATGTCCAGCTATGCCTGAAACAGTCTGGCTCTGTTACTGATTTGATAATCCAAAATCTCAAACCATTATCAATTCTACTGTGAAACGAGTTCGTAGGCTTAATGAAAGATTTAAGATAATTTGGGAGGGTAATACAAAATAAGGGATTCAGTTAAACCATTGACCAATTGCCATATAAGGTTTAATGAATTGTCCAGAATCACATAACTAGCAAGTTGAAGATCCAGAACTGGGGGCCAGGTCTTCATGACTCCAAGACCTATTCTATTCTATCACCTGCATCAGATCACTGATGTCAATTTTTATTTTCATTGGAAAAAATGTATTCAGTCTGTAAGTCAGTCAAACCAGTATAATCACTTTCCCACAACTCCTTGCTTTTATATGTGTTCTTATTCTTCTTAATAGATAGTCTAGAGCCCTCAGCTCATTTATAAGAAAATTCAAATATACACTATTTGTATTAACATTATACAACTCTTAAACTGAAGTAACGTGCCTCTTCAGAGCACCCTCTCCACCTGTTCTAGGGCACGGAGGGTGGTACTCTTTGTCATTTTTAACCTTCTTTAGTTTTCAAAATTTTACTTATCCTTGCAAGAAGGTTTTTGATCAAAATGTCTGACTTGGTGACTCTACATAAGATATACCATTTCTATGAAATGTATATTTTTGATACATGCTTTATACCTCTAAACCAAGTAAAATGTACATTAATCATAAGAAAAAAATTAAAATAAGTTACATTAATTATGCTTAATTTTCAAACAAGTGGATTATTCTTTGTTGAAGAACAAACCCACAAAATTCTACTTTTTTATTCCTAATGTAAAAGTATTTAATTTTAAGTGAAAACTAAAATGTTCCTCATTCATTTTTCTTTCCAAAACAAATTTCTCTCTACATCAACATTTCAGGGGGAGGGGAGAACTAAGAACAGTTGAAAATAGATTTCTTTGGCAAGGTTAAATTAATGCAGTTTGATATGATAGAATCTGAATGCAATTTAACTTACAGAATTTATTGTAATTTAAGAATTCTCCACAAATCTTAGATTTCTCTTCTCTGTCCCAAAGGTAGTAATTATCTTAATGAAAATTCATGAAAAGAAATCTAAATAAGCAGAAATGTATCACATTCCTAATATTTGAAATTTTCTGAACCTTTAGAAAAGGTACATTCCAAATTTAGTCACTAATCCAATAGAAATTAAGAAGAATTTTTATAGTCCACTCATTCAAAGAGATGGAAAAAAAAATTTACAACTCATATCAAATTCAGGGGAAAAAACAGAACTAGATCCAATTGTTTTTCATTTTAAAAATAATTCATGAAGATAAAGTTATTTAATAATACTTAACGGCTGAAATAAATAATTTTTCCTCAAATTTGCCTTGATTATAATCCTCTTAAAGTTAAAAGTAGTGCCATTTCACTTCTACCAGATTCTTCTTGTTATTCGTCTTTTTTTTTTTGAATGACATTATTAAATTGGATTTAAGTGAAGGAGGAATATACAAAGTCATTGCCAAAAATGACAGAAGAGGAAAATGACAAATATTGGAGGGACTGGAAGGGCAGCAGTTTCCTGACACTGCTTTTTACCCTGACACAGCTTTCTCTCCACACAACTTCCTAAGAGCTTCTCTGGTAAACTTCCTTCCCTGAAGAAATTTAATTGGCCCCAGCCTGTCTTACATAGCTTCTTTGTCTAGGGTCAACAAAAAGTCTAATTGGGGAGGCTAGGTGGCGCAGTGAATAGAGCACCAGCCTAGGAGTCAGGAGGACCTGAGTCCAAACCCGGCCTCAGACACCACAAAAACTAGCCATGTGACCTTGGGCAAGTCACTTAACCCCAATTGCCCTCCAAAAAGCAAAAAAAAAAAAAGTCCAACTTATGTGAACTCAGGGTCTCTCAGACTTGGTGGGTGCCTTAGACCACACCGGTCACTATAGCCATCCAGACTCTTTCCAGATGGAGACAAGATAAGATATTTTCTTGCTAGAGATCTTTGTTGTGTTTGGGCAGATTAAACTTCTTCCTTTCTTAAATATTCAGTGACCCACAAGTACTTTATTTCTTCCTAAAAGAGCACTGGCTTTAACGCCTAGCCTACAACAAAAGGACTATGGGAAAACAGGCACATTTTACACTGTTAGTACAGTTGTGAATTGATCCATCCATTCTGGAAAGCAATTTTGAACTATGGTGCCAAATTTATTATGGTGGATGCCCTTTTGACATGGTAATAGTACTTCTAGATTTACACCTCAAAGAGATCTTTAAAAAAAAAAAAAGAGGAAAAAGACTTCTATTTACAAAAATATTTGTGGCAGCTGTTTTCATAGTAGCCAAAAATTAGAAACTGGGGGGAGCGGGGGTGGGGAATGTTCCCTCCTATTGAGAAATGGCTAAACAAATAACAGTATATAGATGTAATGGAATATTATTGTGCCATAAGAAATGATGAAATAGACGTTGTCAGAGGAAACTGGGAAGACCTCCATGAACTGATGAAAAGACAAATAAGCAGAATAAGGCAAACAATTTATATAACAAAAACATGATAAAGAAAAACAACTTTGAAAAATTTATAACTGTGATTAGTGCAATGGCAAACCACATTTCTAGAAGAATGGGGTAAAAACCACCACACTAATCACCTGCTGACAGAAAGGTGATGAATTTAAGATACAGAGAGAAACATATATTTTTGGGTATGATCAATGTTGGAATTTGTTTTACTGGAGTATGCATATTTATGGTGACAGTTTTGTTTCTCATTTATTCATTGTGCATGTTTGTTCAACTAGGGAGGTAGTATGAGAGAGAGATTATAAGCATGTAAAAATAATATATTTAAAGGCAACATTATCACCCTCTCTCCCCAATATACTCAAACATAAAATGATAAGAATTTAACATTTCCTTCCTCAAAAAGCAACTGTAAGGGAGACTAGTGGCACAGTGACTAGAGCACCAGCCCTGGAGTCAGGGGGACCTGAGTTCAAATCTGACCTCAGGCACTTAACACAGAAACTAGCCATGTGACCTTGGGCAAGTCACTTAACCCCAATGCCCCTCAAAAAAAAAGCCAAAAAATGTCATAGTGGGGGGGCATCTAGGTGGCACAGTCAATAGAGCACTGGCCCTGAAACATCTATTTCATCATTTCTTATGGCACAATAATATTCCATTACATGTATAAACTGTAATTTGTTTAGCCAATTCTCAAACTGAGCACAGGACCTGAGTTCAAATCTGGCCTCAGACACTTAACACACACACACACACACACACACACACACACACACACACACACACACACTAGCCATGTGACCTTGGGCAAGTCACTTAACCCCACTTGCCCTCCAAAAATAAGCAACTGTAAGCCTGGTACATAATTATAAACAAGTCACTAAAAAGCAAGATGACATAATACAAATAATCTACCCTATATATTGCTTTCTGTAGAAGTATATTTAGGCAACCATACTGGAGCTTCCACATAGGACTCCTGAAAAGATCACCAGGATTCATTTGAATAAATTAAACTTTTGTTTTGATGAAAAAAAAAACAAGGCCTGTGAGTGGGTTTATTAAAATACTAAATATAACTTTAATACTTTAGATATTAGCATCTTGCTTTCTGTTGATCCAAAAGCAGTTAACAAATAGAACTCCTATCAACAATAAGAAGACTTGTTTGTGTCCCTTTTCTTTGCATATGGAGGCAGATCATAGGTAAGGCATTCTCCAGTCTTTATTCTGACTTCATTACTTAGACCTATGATTTGTAATGCTTTTGTTAACATATAGCCTTATAAAGATATGATCACTTACTAATAAGTATAAAATTATGCTATGCTTTTCTTTTTAAACTTTTTTGTGCTTCCCTCTGAAATAAATTTTTCTATCAATATTTTTAGATTACTATTCCAAATCAGCGAATACCCAACCAAAAATAGGAATAATTTTATCCTGATGAAGTACTCCATAAATCTTAGATGACTTGCACATCTATGCTTTCAAAGATGTAGTACAGCCATTATAACCATTGCAACATATAAATAAATTTTAAATATGGTATTAATATAAAAATCACATAACCCTAAGAATTTAATATAGCTTGCTATGGCAATGCCCAGCTCATTTTTCCAAACAAATAGATATGCTCCATCATGTCATTTTGAACTTTTTCTGACCTTTTTTCAAGGAAGAGAGCTACAATTGAGAACAAATGTTTTGTGAAAGAAAATTCTGGCAAGTGTATTTGGACAGATATTGATAATGTTTGCATTAGGTGGCTTTTATTTCAAATTAAGGATCTCATGACTTTTTAGAACATGAATTGCTTTGTTCATAAGCTGTAGTAAATTATGAACATGAACTGAAATGGCACTATCATTACTGCAATAGTTTGCAATATTTTTTCAGCTTAATGTAAAATATGATTATCTTCTTTAAAAGCTACAGTTTGAGATGCAGATGTCAAATGTGTCTACTAGTCATTCCATAAACAAATTATAAAAAATATTTATCTCAACCAGACCCTATTCTTGCAATAAGTTTGTAACTGGTTTCCAACCCTTCCATCCTTCCTGCTTAGCTCAGGATCACCTTTACGTTTCACACTAGACTCTGCCACCCTCATTCAGTTCAGTCCTATCCAGGTTCTATGATCTCTGCCTCTACACCTTAACCCTGAGATCTCTACTTCTCCATTCATTAAACCCGCAAAGAATTTATTTCTAACCACTCATTCACATATACACTGTCCCTACATAATGCCAGAATTATAGACTAAATCAGTCCATTGACTAATCAGTCAAGACAGTTGATCCATTGACCCCTATTAGAAGATAGCAATAGAAGATTCCAACACAGTATTTAAAAGATTTAAGTTTGCTGTGGTTTGGTCAAGTATGCTTTGAAGATTGATTTGAAGATCTCATATCTCTTTTTTGGAGTTGAATGTGGTCATTATAATTCTGTAGCATTCAGTTTCAGTGGTCCTGCCTGATTTTCCTTTCCATTTACAATGATGTAGTCAATAGGTATACTGCTTTTTTGGTTCTGCTTACTTCACTTTTCATGACTTCATTGAAGATTCTTAAACTTATTTAGTACACGGAGTCCTTTCAAAACAAGTAAAATACCATATGCAATATCTTGCCCCTCACCCCACCAACCCAGCTTGCTACTGCCAAAGCACTCACCAAAATTTATGGGAAGACAGCTTGCACTACTGACAGAAAAAAAGAGATAATCTGGGTTTTTTAATTAAATATCATGCCCCCCCCAAAACAAAACAAGAACCAACACTTAACATGAAAGTCATCTACAGATCACCTCAGGGCTCAGCCTCACAGGCCCCACTTTGGAGGGCAGGGTAGAAAACAAGTCAGTAAAGGTCAGAGTTCTATGTGAATGTGTGAAAGCTCTTAGATTACAGGTGCAATATTTTTTAGAGTTTTAACTGATAAAAAGGGCTAGTCAGTTTCTTTTGTTATCAAGAACAATTTATAAAAAATGTATTACTTTGGACATTACATCTGCCAGATGCCACTTTCCTGTATTAGGATTCTTAACATACTTAGATCCTCTTATCCATAAGTCACCCCAAAATGTTGTATGTAAGACCCTGAAAGACTAAGCCTTGGACATTATCCAACTCTAGGTACATTTTTCATTAAGAAAGCAATATGCAAAAATGGGAATTTGTAAAAGATAAGTGATTCTAGGAAGAAATTTGGAATCATGTAAAGAAAGTAAAGAAAATATCCATAGACTTTGACCATGAATTTCCACTGCTAGTCATATACCCCAGAGAGGTCAATGTTAAAAATAAATCCACACCAAAATATTTGTACCAGCACTTTTTGTAGTGGCAAAGAACTAAGAACAAAGAAGATGCCCATCAATTGAGAAATGGCCAAACCAATTGTGGCACATGAGTATAACAGGATATGACTCTGCCATGTGACAAATGTGACTAATTTAGAGAATCATGGGAAGACTTATATGAAGTCATGAAAAGTGAAGTAAGCAGAACCAAAAAAGCAGTATACCTATTGACTACATCATTGTAAATGGAAAGGAACAGCAGGCAGAGCCACTGAAACTGAATACTACAGAATTATAATGACCACATTCAACTCCAAAAAAGAGATATGAGAAGATATTTCCCCCACATTTCTTTGCAGAAGTGAGGACTATCACTGTGGCACACAGGGTATATATAATGTCAGACTTTTCCAATGTTTGTTAGTTTTGCTGAACTTCCCCTGCCCCTTTTTATTCTTTGTCATGATGGATGGCTGTCTCCAATCATTATAATTTCAGGACATTAAATTTTGAACGTTTTGTGGTTATTCTTTCCATTTACATTGTCATTATGTGTATTGTTTTTATTGTTCTGCTTATTTCACTTTGCATGACTTCATATAAGTCTTCCCATGCTTCTCTTATCTGCAGAGTGTAGGGGGACCAAGTACCAGTCTGAGGGGTAATCACTCTTGCTTTAACTTTCTTGGATCTGGACTGCAGTCTAGGGTGGAGGTCCTGGCTTGCCAGAGCGTGTGGAGGCCTCAGAACGGGCACCCATCTAATACTTCCTGCAGCTGAGAAAACCCCAGTGTTTGGGATGAAAGCTCCCCTGTCTGGTGGCAGAGTCTCACTGTGGCAAAAAGCCTAGGGATCAAGTGACTGAGTAGCGACATGACCGGGCAAAGGAAAAAAAGCAGACAGAAGATTTCAACATTAAACTCCTATTTTCATGACAAAAAGAAGCAAAGCATGGAAGAGGAGGAAGACAGTGAAGTCAGAACTCCTGCACCAAAAGCTTCAAAGGAAAATACAAGCTGGTTACAGGCCATAGAAGACTTAAGAAGCAGATAAGAGAAGTGGAGGAAAAATTGGGAAGAGAAATGAGAACAATGCAAGAAAATTACGAAATGAGAGTCAACAGCCTGACTGAGGAAAACACCTTAAAAAATAGACTGACTCAAATGGCAAAAGAGGCTGAAAAAGGCAATGAGGAGAAGAATGCCTTAAAAAGCCAAATTTGCCAGATGGGAAAAAGAATCTCAAAAGCTCAATGAGGAGAATCATTGCTTCAGAATTAGATTGGAGCAAATGGAAGCTAATGACTTTATGAGAAATCAAGATGCTGTTAAACAGATCCAAACAAATGAAAGAATATAAGGCAAGGTGAAATATCTCATTGAAAAAAACACTGACCTAGAAAATAGATCCAGGAGAGATAATTTAAAAATTATTGGACTACCTGAAAGCCATAATCAAAGTAAGAACGTACAAAGCATCCTCCAGGAAGTTCTCAAAGAAAACTGCCCTGATGTTTTAGAACCACAGCACAAAATAGAGGTTGAAAGAATCCACCAATCACCTGCTGAAAAAGATTCCAAAAAGAAAACTCCTAGGAATATTATATCCAGGTTCTGGAATTCCCAGATTAAGGAGAGAATATTACAAGCAGCCAGGAAGAAACAATTTAAATATTGTGGAAACACAATCAGGATAACCCATGATCTGGCAACTTCTACACTGAGGGATGGAAGGACTTGGAATATGATATTCTGGAGGTCAAAGGAGCTGGGATTAAAACCAAGAGTCACCTACCCAGCAAAACTGAGAATCATGTTGCAGGGGAAAATATAGTCATTCAATGGAATAGAGGACTTTCAAGCATTCTTGCTGAAAAAACCAGAGTTGAATAAAAAAAAATTGACATTCAGATACAAGAAGCAAGAGAAGCATGAGAAGGTAAACAGGGAAAAGGAATCATAAAGAACTTACCAAAGTCGAAATATTAACATTCCTACACGGAAAAACAATAATTGTAACTTATGAAACTTTTCTCAATAGTTGAAGGGAATAGAAATATACATATGTCTATATACATGGGTATATGGGCATATGAATACATATGCAAATGTGTATATATATTTACAGATATACATAAATAGAGGGCACAGGACCAATTTAACAGGAAGGGATGATACTTAAAAGGTGAAATTAAGAGGTGAGAGAGGAATATAATGAGAGGAGATGGGGAGAGACAGAATGGGGTAAACTATCTCATATAGATGAGGCAAGGGAAAATGGTTGCAATGGAGGGGAAGAATGGGAAGGCAAAAGGGAATGGGCCAACTTTATTCCCATTGAATTTGGCTTGAGGAGGGAATGAAATATACACTAAACAGGGTATCTCACCCTCCAGGAGAATGGGGGGGGATGAGAGGGGGGATGATGGAAGGGAGGGCAGGCTGAGGGGGAGGGAAGTTGGAAGCACCCACTGTTGAAAAGGGATGGGATCAAAGCAGAGAATAGAACAAGTGGGAGGTGGGATAGGAGAGAGGGAAATATAGTCAGTCTTTTACAATATATCTACTATGTTATTGTTTTGCATTAGCCACACATGTACAACCTATACTGAACTGCTTATCTTCCCAATAAGGGTGGGTGACAAGGGAGGAACAGAATGAATCTGAAATTCAAAGTTTTAAAATCAAATACCCAAATATATATTATTATTATTAATACTATTTTACATGTAATTGGGAAATAAGATATACAGGCACTGGGACAAAGAGATGCACTGGAAAAGTTGAAAGGGGTATAGGAGAAAATATGGGAGAGAGCAGATTAGAGGAGGGGATAATCTGTGGGACTGCTATTTTGGGGCAGTGAGTAAGGGGAAAATGGGGAGAAAATTTGTAACTCAAAGTGTCGGAAGTGAATGAAGTTAATAAAGCATTTGGAAAAAAAGAAAAAAAAAGAAAACAAGACCATTAGAAAGATCTGGCAACTACAAGAGCTGTTTTTAACCCTGTACAGTGTGGCATGGGTTTTCTGAAGTTGGAAGAAGAGCAAGAAAAATGTTTTCTTTAAATAGGCACTAACCATTGCTTAAAAGAAAACACTCTTATCATGGGCAAAACCATACAAAGACTAGAATATTTAAGGCTAGAAAAAAAGGCAATTTTTAAATAAAATTTACCTTCTAATTCAAGTCTTTACCAAGATCATTGTCAGAAGTTTGAATGAACAGATTGTAAAAAGATTCATCTAAAGCAAAATGTTTGAGAGGATTTCTTTTACTGCCAGCGCATCTGGAACTATGTTGATGTAGTAGGTATATAAACTCTGGGGTTTAATCACTTAGAGTTCACCTCACCTGACACTTGTCTCATTGCTTCAGATTTAATTTTTTTCTCCTGTGTACCTATTAATTCTCTTGAGCCCTCATCCAAGTTCATTAAATCATATATAATGATAATTAGTCTTACTTTCTATACTTAAATATTAAAAGTACCGAATACATACAATTTGCTAACAACTTATAGTAATAATAAATACCAAGTCATATCAATCAACAAGTATTTATCAAGTGCCTACTGTGTTCCAGGTTTTGAAGGATATAAGTACAAAGAATGAAATAATCCCTACCCCTATGGATATTACATTCCAGTGTGGAAGACATATATAACTATATATCACACAAATATAAAATGAATAAATACAAATAAAGTAGTTAAATAAAAGGTCATTGGGGGGCACTACAGTTGGGGAGATCTGGGAAGACTTCATGAACACACCTGAGCTGCATTTTAAAAGAATGAGAGGGCCTGAGGCAGAAGTAAGGAGGGAATGCATTTCAGGCATGGGAGATAGCCAATGCAAAGGCAGAGAGATGGTGTCGTTTGTGAGGACGAGAGAGAAAACCAGTTTTGCAGAGTTTAGAAGTTTAAAAGCACAGGTTAGAACCAAGTGCTTTTAAGAGTTAAACAATGAAGTTTAGATTTTATCCTATAAGCAATGGGGAGCCATTTTTTGTAGATTGGGTAAGGGAGTCACATAGTCAGAACTGCAGAAAGGAAAATTAGTTTAGTGGCAATGTGTTGGAGGGTCTGGATTGGTGAGATACTTGAAACAGATAGGCCAATTAGAAAGCTTTTGCAATAATCTGGGTGAGAGATAATGAACACCTGAACTCAAATCCAGCCCTCAGACACTGTGCGACTGTGTGTGTGACTGTGGGCTGTATGACCGTGGGCAACCCACTTAATCTTTGTTTGCCTCTTTTTCCTTATCTGTAAAATAGGGAGAATAATAGTACCAACCTTGCAGTCTAGTTATGAGAATCAAATGAGATAATCATTATAAATGCTTAACACAGTACCTGGCACATAATAGGGGCTTTATAAATAATAACTATTAAAGCAATGATATAATGACATGATTTATAATAATAATAACATAATTATTATTATATAATTTGACTATGACCAACATCATAGTCCATGTCATCTCAAAACTCATATGTATATATATAATATACAAAAAATGCATATGTATCAGCAAATAACTCTTTATTTGTCTAGAATTTCAGTATTACTCCACTGTTTACTCCAGATACTGATTAAAGTCTCAAGAGTTTTCTTTGCATTCCTCTTAAAGATTATTCAACAAATCTAATTATTTTAATTTGCACATCACTATATAAACTTTAACTAGCTTGGTAGAAAATTGAGAGAGATCTATAATTCATGATCATGTTCCCTAAAAAACAATAGGTACTAAAAATAGAGAAGATAAAGTCACATTAGAAAAGATCACCCACAAAAATGTTAAGTATCTTTTTGACTCCTCTCTACTATTTAATTTTTACTAGTATTTACCCCCTGGCCCCACTGTGTGTTGAGACCATCTGTTAAGAATAGACCTTTCAGGGGCAGCTGGGTGACACAGTGAATAGAGCACCAGCCATGGAGTCAGGAGGACCTGAGTTCAAATTCAGCCTAAGACACTTAACACTAACTAGCCTTGTGATCTTGGGCAAGTCACTTAAGCTCAATTGCCCTGCCTTCCTCCCTCCAAAAAGAAAAAAAAAATAGGACTTTCACTAGCCTCCTGAACACCTCTGCTTAAACTGGGTTCCAGAATGCTAATTAGAACTACTCTTCTCTCTCACTACAGTTCTCAGCTAAAGGGAGCCTACAACTGTACTAAAAGCAGTCCAAATGCAGTCTGGACAAAAAAGGAATAAAATTAGTATTGTTTTTAGAGCTGTGTAACTAATGCTAAGTGATAGCACATGCCAAAGAATACAGGCAAAGGAATGCTCATAAGATCATTCTTAAAATGTGTAATGCATTGATGTCCAAAAGGTTATAAAGATCTGGACTTAAGAGTAAGATAAAGTTGAAACTGCAGCTTTATCATTGAAATAATGCCTAACCCTACCCTAGTAAGTAAGGCTGGTTACCTCAGCTTACATCAACTTTTGAGCATATTATGCAGCTTAGAAACTTAGTGTCTGAGAAATATGCAGCTAAGGTCACCCACTGCTTAGAGACTCCTGTGATAGTCAAGGACCCAGCAGAGCAGTGTTTGATTAGAGATTTGGCCTAACTTCAAATTTTTTTTTTCTATTGTGAGACTAATTCATATCTTTGACCTTAGTCAAATACAATATGTCATGATACTAGAAGTGCTCATGAAAAATTAATAATGTAATTATTTTAAGTCCCAAGGCAGGGAAAATTTACAAAACAGATTAATAAGTCCCATTTGATTCTACTTTCCAAATGCATGGGTCTGGCTTTTGTGGAATTTTTATGTCACACGGTCAAAAAAAAAAAAAGAAAACCAAAAACATTTACTGTGTGACTAGGTCCTTAGGAATTTAGAACTTCATCCAGCATTAAAGCATAGGATGATGACGAGTTTGAGAATGGCATAAAGAGATGTCCATTGTTAGGTTATTCTCTTGATTCTAATAGCTTTCAAGTCACATCCTGGAGCCCACAGCGAGTAGAAGGTGAAGAATCTCATCCAATTTAACATTATAGAAGCAACCAGAACAATGAGCATTCCTGATTAGGCAGTTCAGGAGAGCCCCAAACCTGACCTACCATGTTTACTCCTGCTGGTAAGGGTGGAGGCACTTTGGCCGAAAATCCGGAATTTAATACTGCAGCCAGAATAGTTCTTTTCCTGCGAGTGGACATCAGTTCTCAAGCCTGGTGAACTTCATACATGTTATATCCTCTTTGAAACATGTTTCACTGAAACTTTTAGCCCAATCACAGATTAAATGCATATTTAGAAGTTTAGGGATCACAAATGTAGACATATGTGGTTTTGTTAATGGTCTGTAGTCTATATGAGTCATTCAGTGAGTTATCTCAGAGATGATGAATTTTCAGGTTAGGGTCATTCATCTAGAGTTGAATATTTGTTCAAAAGAATTTGGTTTTTACATATTTAAAATTACTTAGTGGGGTAATTAGTTTACTGGTGCAGTGGATAGAGTACCAGCCCTGTAGTCAGAAGGACCTGAGTTCAAATCCAGTCACAGACATTTGACACTCACTAGCTGTGAGACCCTAGGCACTTGAGCCACTTAACCCCCATTGCCTTGCCAAAAAACAAAACAGAATAAAAAACTTGCTTAGGAAGAATATCACTCAGTGAACCTTAAAAACAATAATTTGTTCTTTTGATACATTCTATTAACATGGTCTAATTGTGTAGCCTATCCTCTACCTAGGGTTCATTCTAATAAGTAGAATTAGTTACATTCTCCTGTTTTACAAGAAAATCAACTTATGAAAATGTCATTTCACATAATATTCTAATATCCATTTCTGTAATAACTTTAGAGTCCTAGTTTTTTTAAACTTATCCAGAGTACTATTTTGTATTAAACATTTATAGTATAAATAGCTGATATGTCCAGTTATTCATTTTTATAAACCTGGTAACATTTTTCCTATGTTAGTCTCATGTATTTACGGTATGTTATGTCTTAAACACATTCAAAAATTCAATTTGTTCCTCATGTTTTAAGTGATATACATAAATTATTTTTGTGTATTTGCTTTGGTAATTTAACGCATACTTTCTAAATAAGTGAAGAAAAAAGCATATGTTGATGCTGTTATTCATCTATATTGTTTTATATATATATATATATATATATATATATGTTATTCATCTCTATTAATAATAAAAATGAGTTTATATAACCCCCAAAACTCCTACTTAAACTAATTTTAAGAAAATGTCATAATTTTTAAAAGTCCTTGTTTTTATTGTTTCATTGGCATTTACACTTAGCCCTTTAATGCTCTTCATGTTTACAAATAACAATTGTATTTCAGAAACTTGATCAGGTTTGAGGTTTGGGCATTTACTGCTGTTCAGTTCAGTCACTGTCATTTTTGGTATTTTGTTTGTGAACTCAGAATCCAAAATCAAGTATATCACAGTTGTAAAGAAGTATAGATTTGGGAATTCAAATACAGTGGTCAAAATCATGCTATGGAAAACATCTAAAACCTCTATATGAAGTTTTCAGATAGGTTTCCAGTTTTACAAGAGAAAAAACAACAGCATTTTGTCTAAAGATTAGAAATTCTTCATGATGGGACAAAGCAAATCTGAGTAATTGAACTATTTATAATGAAGTATCCCTAAGTTTCCTATACTGATCTTTAACTAGTTTAGTAAATGACAAGATATAATGAAAATTTCATTGTGCCATCTGATAAACCACCCACGTAGTTAAATCAATGCCTTTCTGTTTAACTCCACTATTTATTTTTCCATCAGAGCTGCCAATTCTCTAACATATTGCAGAAGTAAAAAGAAACTCCTCTTCATTGATAAACATCACAGATTTTTGTTTCAAATCATTCTATCTCCCTTTCTCTAAAACATACACACACAAATATGAACCTTGAGTTTTCTGCCACACTTCTAGTCGAACCATTATTCCATAAAATAATTTACATGCTCTTTTTTTTAGCTCCATTGACAAGAATACCATGGTTGTTCACATCACCTTTGACCTACAGGGTGTACATCATGTTGTCAACATATAAACAAACACATGATTGGTTGTATTTTAATAGATTCTGTAAATATCAAGATCCAATTCATCAAAAGTTTCGTGAAAGTGACAGCTGTGAACATTCTGGATAGTATTTGCAATTCTAATTCCTGCTTTCTATGAAAAGGGGTTTTTCCCCCCAAGGGAAATGTAATAAGCTACTATGACTATTTTTCTCTCTTCTGATTGAGGCTCTGATTCTGATTCAACAGAAGATCCTGGACTGCTGACAAACGAGCATTATGTCTATCATTTGTAAAAGATGCTTAACTTTAACAGAGCAATTGCATGGAATTTTTACCACTGACTTTTAGTTTGTCCTAGTATATCTCCTGCCACATTGATTTTTTATTTGATATGAATTAAAATTAATTCTGATATAATGATTTAATATAATTTCCAGGTGTATTATTATTCTCTACTCTATTAAAATGGGTTATTGGGTGCCATATGTCACCAATCTGCATCCCTGATTCAATATTTTAACTTAATATGTCCCTTTCATAAAATATAAGACTGTGTGCCTACAAAGGGTCCACCTAGCTTTATGAGATTTTTTTAAAGGTAATACACCAAAAAAATGAAGGGACTAGATATAACTGGTTTTAAGTATGATGAATTATTGAAATTGTATATGTTCTACATGTGTTAAGTATCACCTTTTATTAGAGTCTTATTATGATCATTTTTGTGACATGGAAATGACCCTGTGTCTTCAAAGGCTATGCCAATAGAATATAATTTTTGACAGGTTCTTCTTAGCTGGATAAAAACTTCAAATTATGGGCCAATTGCTGGATTGACGTCTTTATATCTTACTGCAAGCATCAACCTTGATTAATTGAGAAAACTTCATCATTGAAGGACTGGGATATTTGTGATGATTTCTTTTTTTTGCTCTTTTTTTAAACAACTCACTAAGCTGTTTATTAAGTCATGGATGGGATTGTTATATATGTCACTGGAGGGAGTGTCCCCACAGTGAAATCACAGACAATTGAAGTGTTTAAGTCTGGCAAGGGTCTTATTTCAAGAAATAGCTTATTTAGCATGTCTCTCTGGGAACAACTTAAGGCAACTAGGTGGTTCCAGAGCACTGGACTGGTTTTAGGAATATCTGAGTTCAAATCTAGCCTCACATATTTCCTAGCTCTATGGCCCTTGCCAAGTCATTAATTTTATGTCTATCTCAGTTTTCTCATCTGTAAAATGGGGTTAATTTGTCCTAGGGTTTTGGTGAGGAGAAATAAGGTGATATTTGTAAAATATTTTGTATGCCTTAAATTGCTAGATAAATATTAGTGTTGTCATCATAATCATCATTATCATACCAATTGGTATAGAGGAAAGGTCATTGATTTTGAAGTCAGAGAACTAGGTTCAAATTCTAAACTATGCTACTTGATTTCTTGGACAAGTGACTGTAACTCATTGGACCTCAGTTTCCTCATGTATAATATGATGATTTCTAAGGTCATTTTCCACTCTATATCTATACTGATATGAAATAAAATATCAATAAGCTCTGAAAGTAATCTATCAGCAATGCAGCTATATTGTACCTGAACACAATGGGCATGATACTAAACGAAACAGTGAAACTTATTATACTGGGTCATGTAAAAACTTGGCTTTGGCAAGTTTTTTTTTTAATCACAGAATTGGTTTCTTCTTGGGAAGGAATTTGTTTATGCTGTTTGTGTGAAGTCAAATCCTAATGATTTTGAATAGTCCAAAATGATTCTCCTCAAATGAGCTAGTTTCCAAATGGAGAAAAGAACATAAAGTCATTGTCATAGTAAGGACTACAAGGTGCATATTCTGGTGGTCAGACTGATGGACTTGGGCTCAGGACCACATGAATTCAAATCCTTCATCTGACACTTAAGTAGCTACATGACTCTGGGTAAGTTACTAAACCACTATGTATCTCCATCAACTCTGACTTCCCTTCTAAAGTCAAAGAAGGTTGTGATCTGAATTTGTAGAGGGAATTTCTACATTGAGAGTTTCCTTTGCTGACCAAAGCAGATCTTTTGAGGGTTTGTAAATATAGTAAGAAATAATTAAAGTTAGGATAACTACATTCCAAAATCATTAGATTTAAGCATCAGAGTAGAAAACTATTAAACATAACACAAAAGAATGAAAATGCATAAAAGGTGGACAATAATAAAAATACTACTACGAATAAAATACATTAGGTATTAGCTTAACTATTTTTCAAACTATCTCCTAAGAGGATATAGAAGTTTATAAACTAAAACCACACTGGACAAAACAAAGACCTATTTGTATTTTTGGAAATGAGACTAAGTGGATCTTTTAAATCCCTAAATTCCATAAAACTTTTTATTAGATATATGTAAGTTATCATACACTTTTCTTATAGTACTGAATAACATCTCAAATGATTGGTAGTCATTGAAGTAACTAATCTGAAATGACCACAATACAAGACTTTGTGCTCTATTAAGAAAGTAGTTGCTACCCAGGTCTTTATTGCAGCTGATTTTTCAAGATGTGTTTCAACACTAACAACTGAGGGGGAAAAAAGAGAAAATCATTAATTTAGAGCTGCAAGACATTATGAAGGTCAGCTAGTCCAACCCTATTATTTTGCATATAAGGAAACTAAAGCCAATAGCAGTTGTGACTTGCCTAAAATCACACAGATATTAAGCAGCAAAGTTAGGATTCAAACCCCCAGGTGACTCTGGATCCAGTCATCATTCCCCAGGATCATGCTGCTTCAGATGCTATTTTTATAAATGTAGTGAGCCTAGCATTAGGTTTGGAACAGCTGGACTTTCTGCCTGGTTTCCAAGTGAATCAACCTTAGGATCAAAAAAAAAAGTATGGAGAGGGAAGGACTCAGTGATTCTGCTAGCAGAGAGACAACAGTGATCCTAGAAAAGTCTGAGGGGAAACATCAAACCCTGAAGAGATCAGCCAACAGAGCCTTTCAGATAGAAGCATCAGTATTTTTGTTTTCAATTGTTCCATTCATGCCCAACTCTTTATGACTGCATTCGGGGTGTTCTTGGCAAGGATACTGGAGTGGTTTGCCATTTCCTTCTCCAGCTCATTTTACACATGAAGAAACTGAGGCAAATAAGGTTAAGTGATAACTTGCCCAGGGTCACACAGCTAGTAAGTGTCTTAGGCCAGATTTGAATTCATGAAGATGAATCTTCCAGATTCCAGGCCTGATGCTCCATCCACCGGTCCACCTTACTGCCCAACATCAGTATATAGATCACAAGATTTAGAGCTGCAAAGAATTACAGAATCAGCTAAAATTCAACTCCCTTCAGTTTCAGATGGTGAAACTGAAGTCCAGGGAATAGAAGCAAGTCCCAGCAACAGAATGGGACCAAGCACTCTTCCTACAGCATCATAGATCATGTCATTTGCCATCTTGGGAGTTTACAAGAGCTCTGCCGTTGCACTCCCTGACATCCCATTATCTTGACCCTACCTAGTCTCTGTTCCCACCTAATTCTAAAGTTCTTTTTCCTGACCTCTCATTACAGCCAAAATAACTAAAATGCACCATGCAAAGAGTTAAAGATCACTCTACTAGGAATTCAACCCCACTTTGATCCTCCTTCTCCTCCTGCCCTTACAAATGACACCCAGTACTGCAAGGACTTGGAGCCAAAAGTCTTGAGTTCTAATCAAACCATTACATTTACTAGCTGCATAAGCCCAAGTTTAGGCATTTAATAATTGCCAACACTTCACAGATATGATCTCATTGAAGTCACGTAATAGCACTGTTTACTAGTTACTTCTATTATTACCATCATCCCCATTTTATAGATGAAGTAGCTGAGACTCAGAGGCCAGAAAAGTGCCTGGTGGGTGTGAGAGACAGAACTGAAAGTCAGGTCTTTCTGACTCCAAGCCCAGCTCTCTCTTCCATTATTACACCACTTAACTTCTGGGGGCCTCAGTTTCTTCATCCATTTTAAAGGGGATAACGGTGCTTGTGCTATTTATCTAACCAGTCTATTGTGAAGAGGACACTTTGTAAGCTATTACGTACTGGTATAAATGGGAGTTATAATACAAAAGAAGCCTGGCTTATTAATAGTAATAATAATTTAAGGTTTGCAAAGTGCTTCATAAATAGTACATCATTTGATTCTCACAACAACCCTTGGAGATAGGTATCATTATACCCATTTTACAGGTGACGAACCTGAAACAGACAGAGGTTAAGTGACTACCCAGGGTCACACAGATAGTTAAGTATTTGACAATGAATTTGAAGTCAGGTCTTCCTGACTCCAGGTCCAGCACTCTATTATCTTGCTGCCTAGTGAAAAGAGAACTTGTCTTAAAGTCAGTAGACACGTCTTCCATTACCTCCTCTGACCCTTCATTGTTGTACAATCTCAAAGAAATTTCACAGCTTCTCTGAGTCTCAGTTTCCTTATCTGTTAAAGGGAAATAAACTTGGACTAGCTGCTCTACAGGGTTTCTGTGAACAAAAGTCCTTGACAAACCTTAAAACACTAGCTGACAGATAAGAGCTAATAGTGGAGACAGTAGCATCACAGAATCTGAGTTGAAAGGCATGACAAACATTTTAGGTGGCAAAAAAAGAAAAACATTTCTTCAAGGTCTTCTGGGTGCAGCTTAGGTACTGGGGGAGTTTGAAAGTATAAATAAGATAAGGTATTAATTATCTCTATAGCCTCTATCTTACCTAAAGGTTACTTCTGGATAGGAAGGACCATCTAATCTGATCATATCCTGAACAGGAGTCTCCCCAAACATGACAATCTATTATTTGGAGAGACATTGACAGGGAGTTCACTACTTTCTGAATTAGCCCACTCTGCTTTAGGAGAATACTGAATGTTAGGGATGCTTTATTCCTTTCAAGTCTAAAGTTGCCTCCCTGCAACATCTATCGATTATTTAAATGCTATCTGGGACCAAGTACAATGCTAATCCTTCTTAGAAACAACAGCCCTTAAGGACCAAGTCTTCTCCACATTAAACCTCTCAAATTCCTTTACCTGATCCACCAATATATGGTTTCTAGTTTCTAAATATATGATTTCTATGTCACAGGGGTGGAGAACCTGTGACCTTAAGACCACATGAGGCCCTCTAGGTCCTCAAGTGAGGCCCTTTGACTGAATCCAAATTTCAAATTATTCTGTGAAGTCTGGATTCAGTGAAAGAGTCACACTTGAGGACCTAGAGGACCACACATGGTCTCCAGACCACAAGTTCCCCACCCCTGCCTGATCACCCTCCTCTGGATATAGACCTTCATGAAATATGGTGTACCTAACTGAATCCAAGACTCCAAAGGCTTGTGACAGAGGCAGGATTTGAACCTAGGTCTTTCTACTACTTTACAGCCCTGATCCTACACATTATTCTGCTATCAATGCAGCATCAAAGTGAATGAGATTTTTTTAACCACAGTGAACACCATTGATGCATATTGAGCTTGCAATGAATCAATCAATAAGCATTTAATCAGCAACTAACTATGTGACAAATACTTTGCTAGTCAGTCAATCAGGCAATAAACATTTATTAAGCCTACTATGCCAGGCTCACTGCCATGCTTCTATGCCTACTGTGTGCCAGGTACTGTGTTAAATGTTGAGAACTCAAAGAAAGGTAAAAGACAGTCCATCCCCTCAAGTAGCTCACAACCTAATAGGGGAACAAACATGCAACTATGACCAAACAAAACACATACAGGATATATTGCAAATAATCAACAGAGGGAAAAAATTAAGAGAGATTGTCAAAGGCTCCTGGTAAAAGTCAGACTTTTATCTGGGCCTTGAAGAAAGCTAGAAACCAGAAATGAGAAGATAGAGTATTGTAGGCATGGAGTACAGGCAGTGAAAATTCTCAACAGCCAGTCAGGAAACAGTATATTTTTTCAAGAAATAGCAAGGAAGCCAGTATCACGGGATCACAGAATGGGGGAAGGGAGAGAGGAGGAGGCAGAGGAGTAAGAAGACTGGAAATATGGGGCCAGGGGGCAGGAAATACAGGGCTTTGAACACCAAACAGAGGATTTTATATTTGATCCTAGAGGTGATAGGGAGCTACTGGCATTTCTTGAGTAAATGAGTGTTAGGGTCATTACTGCACCTCAGAAATATGACTTCATCACTTGAATGGAGGATGGACTAGAGAGAGGAAAGACTTGAAGTAGGGGAAACAAGCAGGAAGCTACTGTAAGAGTCTAGCACAAGGTGGTGAGTGCCTGGGCACTGGAGTGATGGTAATGTCAGAGGGGAGATGGGTACATATGTACTAGCATATGTTACAAATGTAGTGATGCCACAAAGGTAAAATTGACAGCATGGACCTTGGCAATAGATTGGATATAGGAGTAAGAGAGGGTGAGTGGCCAAGAATTACACCTAGATTTCAAGCCTGGGTGACTGGGAGGATGATGGTAACAGTAACAGGGAAGTTAGGAAGAGGGGAGAACTTGGGTGGAAAGACAATGGGCTCAGTTTTGGAAATGAGTTTAAGATGACTACAGAACATTCAGTTAAAGATGTCTAATAGGCAGTTGGAGGCAAGGAAAAACTGGAGATCAGAAGAAAAGTTGGGACTAGATAAGAAAATTTGAACATTATCAGCAAAGAGATTATAATTAAATCTGTGGGAGCTGATGAGATCATCACATGAAATTCTACAGAGGGAGAAGAGAAGAGGCCCAAGACAAAACCCTGAGGGACATCCATGGTTATCAGGCATGATCTGAATGAAGATCCAGAAAAGAAGTCTGAGGATGAGTGGTCAGTTAAGTAGAAGGAGAACCAGGAAAGAGGATCAAGAAGAGGGTGATTGACAGTGTCGAGGGCTAACACGAAAATTAAACAGTCTCTTCATTCAATGAGTTTTCCTTCTACAATCTATAAAGATAATTAGATCTTTTTCTATATACAACCTGTTATCTCACTAAACCTTCCCCATCCTATAATTCCACAGTTTATTTTTTGAGCCCAAATATAGGACTTTATATTTGTCTCTATTAAATGTTAGAGTATTAAATTCTATTGTCAGTCTAACGTGTTGAAATCTGCTTTATGTCTTCATTATGTCCTCCAAAACATAAACTATCCCTATCAATTTTGTGTCAATTGAAAATTTGATAAATATATCAACTATGCCTCCATTCAAATCACAGAAAAAAAAACTTGAACAGCATAGGGCCAAGGAGAAATATCTGAAGCATTCCAATGGAGACTTCCCTTCAAGTTAAGTAGCTACCATAATATTAATCTTTACTCTATGGATCTAGTTCCAAATCTATTCAACCATACTATGATCCACATTTCTTCATCTTGTCCTTAAGACTATCATGAGAGACTATCAAATGCCTTCCTGAAATCTAGATATACTATTCATATACCAATACCCAGAATCAAGTCTGATGGTGACCCTATTGAAAAATGAAGTTAGCCTGGCTTGACTGGTTCATGATGAACCCATGCTTCTAGTGAATAACAGGAAAGGAAAACAAAAGCATTAAGGAAGAGATAGTTTCTAAAATTCTGGGTTTGAATCATGGATCTTACCAAAGGATACTATTCTACATACTTTGAAAATATACATACTTTTTTTTAAGCAATAGGGGTTAAGTAA
This sequence comes from Petaurus breviceps papuanus, assembly GCF_028583685.1. Taxonomy (NCBI): domain Eukaryota; kingdom Metazoa; phylum Chordata; class Mammalia; order Diprotodontia; family Petauridae; genus Petaurus; species Petaurus breviceps. Next base: position 3,581,026 of record NW_027185791.1, read on the forward strand.
CTTGCTCAAGGTTACACGGCCAGGTGTTTCTGGGTGGGTGTTAAGTGTCTGAGCCCAGATTCGATCCCCAGGTCATCCTGACACTGGAGCCAGTGCTCTGACTCGCTGTGCTACCTGGCCACCCCATACACATACTTTTCAATAATAACAGTAACAAAAATACCTTGAAGTACTTTTTTTCAGGAGCAGTGATTAGTCATGTCTTAAATGGAAATTTAACTTAACACAATATTTAAAAACCTCTGAAAATTCAAGAAATTAGCATCTTGCCATTAGTTGGGAGGTATCTTTTAAAAGCCAGAATTACTGTATTATAAGGAGAGAGAGAGAGAGAGAGAGAGAGAACATGTTCCTCCTGAAAATCTCACAGATAACCTAGTCTCTGAATTAACCAAGAAGACTGAGACCATCTGATAGAAACCCCCATCATCTCCTCTCTTTCATTCCTCATAACTTCTCACAATACATTGTTTTTCCACAGGTCAAAGAAGTTATTTCTCTGCTCCTCTCTCACTAAGACTGAGACCTCCACCATGGTTCTATTCTGTCTCCTATGAGACCTTACTCCAGTGGTCATCCCTTCTTTCTCATGAATGTTCATGAAACTCTCTCCCTCACCACTGACTCCATTTTCCCACAAAAATGCTTAGGTCTCTTTAATCTCAAAATAAGTCTTCCCTTTCCACACAGAGATAGGTTGATAGGTGATAGATAAATGGATTGACAGATGGGTGAATAATAGATAGATGACAAATAAATAGATAATAGTTGTTAGATTGATAGATAATAGATAAATTATGGGTGTATCTCTTGATTGACAAAAAAAAGAATGGGGTAGATAAGAGTGTGAAGGAGAGAGAGAGAGAGAGAGAGAGAGAGAGAGAGAGAGAGAGAGAGAGAGAGAGAGAGAGAGAGAGAGAGAAGTAAATTGAGCATTTATTAAGTGTTTTAGTAGGATCCAGGAATTGCGCAAAGCTCTAGGTACAGAAATGCAAAAAAGTAATATAGCTCCTCTTTTCAAGGAGCTTACATTTTAACAAGGCAGGATATAATATAAATATGAGGTGGAAAGCAGATGTGAAGGAGAAATGAAAGGTTACTAAGAAGATGAAGGAATCTGGAGATCTACTTGAGGTGGGACTGATCCTCAGCCAGGGACTAACCAATCAGGAAAGCAGATTAACCTTCCTATTCCATCCAGCTAATGTTTCATCTCTCTCTTACCTTTCACTGATAAACTTCTTGGGAAAACTCATCTCATCTGCCTCATTCTATTGGCATCTTCTTCACTTAAGAAACACCATGCTCTGCAATTCTCTTCTCTGTTGCTCCTTGTTTCTTTTGTTTGTTCTCTATCCTCTTCTCGAGCTTTTAATGTATTAACCAAAGTTCTATACTAGACTTTCTTCTTGCTCTACACTTTCTCCTGTTCTTTAACTATTACAGGATTCAATCACCATCTCTGTATAGATCCTCCATTCTTGATTTCTGAGTTCCATATCCACATCAACAATAGCCTACAAGACAAGGGAGGGAAAAGAGTCATAGGAAAGAAATATTATAGTCCAAAGCTACTAAGAAGCGTCTGGTGAAGATGTTGGAGGAATTATAAGGATTCACCTGAGCTCTCCCAAATTCCCCTCCAAGTAACATTAAAATAAATTCTGGAGCAGCGGAGCCAACAAAAAGATGGGGTAAAACAATTTTCCAGCCTAAGACAACTTAGAATGTCCAAGAAAAGTCTGTCTCACTGGGGTAAGAATGGAATGCAGTCCAGAATAGGCCTCACCCCAGCAAACCTGCAACAGCTCTTGTGGCAGCAGTTTCAGGAGATTTCAGCCCACAGATGGTAAAGGGGTCAAAAAATTCCTTAAAAGAAGGTAGCAAGAGACCCCTCACTGGCCCAGGGTACAAGGCTTTGTTACATGGTTGTGGGCCACAGTCCTAGGGTGAAGAGGCAGACTAGAAAGAGTAGGTACCATGGTCACAATTCCAGGGTGTTAAAGAGTGTTTGTGGTCACACACAGACCAAAGCACAGGCCAGGAAAGCACTGACCACACCTCTCCTTAGATAATACCACCTTGGAAGAAATGAAACTTACAGATCCCCAGAATTAGCTCTGAACACAGCAGCATAAAAAAACCTGAAGTTTGAGACACTGTCTCCTTCATTCCAAAAGAGAGCCCAACTATGGCATAAAATTAAAAGGCAGGAAAAAGACTGTAAAAAATAAGCAAAGAACCTGACCATAGAAAGGTAGTATGGTGACAGAGAAGGTCAAAACAAACTCTTAAGAAGACAATAAAATCAAAGTAGCTATGTGCAAAGCCTCGAACAAAAATGTGAATTGGTCTCAGGTTGTGGAAGAGCTCAAAAAGGATTTTAAAAATCAAATAAGAGATGTAAAGGAAATGAAAATGATGCAAGAAAGAATCAACAGCTTGGAAAAACAAGGGAAAAAGTGAAGAAAATATCACCTTAAAAAGCACAGGTAAAAGAGGCACAAAACTTCACTGAAGAGAAGAATTCCTTAAAAACAAAATTGGTCAAATGGAAAAAGAGGTAGGAAAATTCACTGAAGAAAAGAAAATTAGAATTGGTCAAGTGGAAAAGGAGGTATAAAAGCTCACTGAAAAAAAATAATTCCTTAAAAATTAGTATTCGGCCAGTGGAAGCTAACGATTCCATGAGATGGCAAGAAACAATAACACAATCAAAAGAATGAAAACATAAAATAAAATGTGAAATATCTTATTGGAAAAACAACTGACCTGGAAAATAGACTAAGGAGAGATAGTTTAAAAATTATTAAGCTAACTGTAAGCCATGATTGAAAAATGAACCTGGTTATCATATTTCAAGAAATTATCCAGGATAATTTATCCCACAAATAATCTAGGAAAATAGCCTTGATATCCTAGAACCAGAGAGTAAAATAGAAATCAAAAGAATCTTTGAGTCATGTCCTAAAAGAGATCCCCAAATGAAAACTCCCAGGAATATCATACAAATTCCAGAGTTCCCAGGCCAAGGAGAAAATATTTCAAGCAGTCGGAAAGAAACAATTAAAAAATCATGCAGCCACAGTCAGGATCACACAAAATATAGCAGCTTCTACATTAAAATATCAGAAGACTTAGAATAGGATATTCTGGAAGGCAAAGCAGCTAGAAGTACAAACTAGAATGACCTACTCAGCAAAACAGTATAATCCTTCAGGGAGAAAAATGGATATTTAATGAAATTGAGGGCTTTCAAGCATTCCTTATGAAAATGCCAGAAGTGAATAGGAAGATACTTAGTCAAATGCTTTTTATTTTGATAACCAAATACTTGAAGATCATGGGACATAGGTAGAAAACAGCAAAGGTCTTCAGATATCCTTTTTTACAAATGAAGAAACTGGGACTCAGAGAGGTCAGTGACTTGCCATTGATTACATATTTGGTTAATGGTAGAACTTGAATTCAGGTCATAGGACTTCAAGTTTAGTACTCTTTATACCCTGCCAAAGGGTCGCTCAAAACACTGGTTGCAAAACTGTTACTTCTAGAAGAAAATTATTTCTTGCAGTAAAGAGTGTTGACTAAGCAACAGGTTAAAGAGAGAAGCTGCTGAATCTTCTCGAAAGGATAAATATTCATAGAAACACACATCTGGGGAAGGAGATGCAGGAGATTCTTGTATGTGTATACACTTCTGAATATATATGTAGCCTGAAAGGGGATGAGAAGAACATGACATGTTAAGTGTAGACTTACTATATTAATTTTAAAGGAGGGGGAGAGGAAGAATAGTTAATCCTAGGATAGAAGACTTGAAATGTGGACAGAGGTTACTTTGAACTATCAATGGGCTCTATTTCATCTTGGACCACTCTGGCAAATAAGAGTGAGCTTAGAGGAGGATGGCTTGTCAAGCAGACTTTGAATTTCTGGCAAATAGCTCCCTTTACATTTCATTTCAAAGGCCTAATTATGTCTGCATAAATAAATAAACGGTGCTCCACAGCTTGATGCACAGTCATTTGTCATATTTAAATAATGGCATCCAAAGTAAATCCCCATTAACATTGTTTAACTTTAATTCTTTGGGAGATTTACTGCTCAAGTGATTAAAAACTGGATTGATTTATTACACTACAATTTAAATGAGACAACAAAACAAATAAAAAGCAGGGGATCAAGACTTAAAAAGTACAACTAGCCCAGCTGGCTTCACCATGCAGAAGCAGCTGAAACAGGCGATAGGATAGGGGCTCAGTAGGGCTCTGGCTTTCTGATAGGATGTCCTGGGTACAGGGACAGGGAGAGTGAGCAGAGAAATGCAGTTATGGGGCAAAAAAAATGTACACAAGTGCTTGCACCCACCTTCTGAAGAAAGCTTTCTCAAAGCAATTTTTTCAACCTGCAAATTTTTGCCACCAAAGCTTTGAAGTGCAAAAATTTGAGTGTGTGATGGAGAGGGGAAAGGGGGAAGGAATTGCTATATATGTACACAGAACTGGGTACAATTTTATGGCTATTTTTTAAAAAGAAAAAGAGAATCTGAAATGTCTTTGTATGGAGTAAAAAAACTGCCAAAGTTTATGGTAACATGTTTTAGGGCTCCTAAAGATCAATCTTTAAAATAAAGTATATCATATTTATAAGTAAATAAATAAACGACAGAGTTATTTGATTTTTTCCAGACTTTGCCAGTTTTCATCATAAATTATCAAGATAGAGAAATATCTTGGTTTTAGTGCTGTCAAATTTATCTGTTTCTTTTATGAGTAAAATAGTTTTTAATCCTTGATCTTTATTCCCTTCAAAATCAAGGCAGTTTGGCTGCCCAAAGTCAAAGTGGATCTTATATAGATACTGCAGAAGACCAGAAGGGTGGCATTTGATGGCACGAAGCCATTCTCTTTAGTCAGATTTGGGTGTGCCACAAATATAGACGACATGGCCCTGTAAACTTGAAGGACTTACCAAAGTTAAAGGATGAGGCCTTTGTTTTGGGACTTAGCATTTACATATGGCTATATTTCTTGGTTTTTTTCTAACCACTTCAGAACTAAGCCTCAACCAAGAACCAGACTGATCAAAAAGCATTTTAAGTACTTATTAAGTGTAATAAGCTGGGAGACAAAGACAAAAATGAAACAGTTACTGCCTCAGGAAGCTTACCTTCTATCACAGAATACATGTAAATAAATACAAAATATCAAGAAAATGAATATTAAATGAGGAGGGATGGTGTTAGTGTCCCGAGAAATCAGGAAAGATCTCAAGCAAGCTGTAGCCCTTAAGCTAAGCTTCAAAGGGAAGTAGAGATTCTAAAAGTCCAGGATAATGAGAGAGCAGCTTCTGGGCAGAGGCAAGTAGGTAGTATGGTAGATAGAGTGTGAACCTGAAATCAGAAAGACTCATCTTCATGAGCTCAAATCTGGCCTCAGACCCTTACTAGCTATAAGTAGACCCTGAGCAAGTCACTTAAACCTGTTGGCCTAAATTCCTCATCCGCAAAATGAATTAGAGAAGGAAATGGCAAACCACTCCAAGTTCTTTGCCAAGAAAACCCTAGATGGGGTAACAGAGTCAGCTACAACTGAAAAAAAACAACCAAACAATAAGCTTCTAGGAATGAGAAAGATCGCTTATAGAGAGACCCAAAGGGGGAAAATACCATGCTGCATAAAAAGAATTGTAAATTGGCCCATTTCGTCAGAACACAGAGTTTATGAAGGGAATTAGTGTATAATAAGCCTACAAAGATAGGATGGAGCCAGATTGTAAAGGTCTTGAAATGTAAGACAGAGGATTTTGTATTCTGTCCAATAGAGAGAAATGTCATCAGAAGTGTACTTTAGGAATACTACTTTGGATGAGTTAGAGAGGAGAGTCTTAGAGTAGGAAAGAATTTAAGAGATCATTGCAATAGTCTAGGAGAGCAGGGATAAGGTCTTGAACTAGGGAAATGGCTGGGTGAGTGTAGGGATGTTGCAGACATAGAATCAAAATTTGGTAACTTATTGGATATAGAGAATAAGGACATGGAAAGGTCAAGGATAACTTTAAACTAGGAGACTGGAAAAATCATGGTATCTGAAAGTAATAAAGAAGGTAGAGAAAGGAATAAGTTTGGAAAGGAAAGATAATGACTTCTGTTTTGGTCATGTTGAGTTGAAATGTCTATTGGACATTTATCCAGAAAGAAATGTCCACCGGAAAATTGATGATGCAGAACCAGAGGCAGACAAGGGCTAAATATATAGTTCTGGGAGTCACCTGTAGAGATAATAATTGAACCCCTGAGACCCGTCAATTCCATAAAAATGCTCCAAACATTGTGACTATCACATAGTATGTGATTAACAAATTCTTGCTGATTATTCCAAAAGAGCAGAAAGTAAAATGAGATTTGGCAATGACACAGTTCATTTTCTCAATTTAAATGGTTAAAATGACAGTTAAAGACTATATTAAAACCTGAATTGTCTAGCTCACCTATACACATAACTACTTACACATAGGTTTCTAGGTAACATGGTAGATAGAGTACTGGACCTGGACTCAGAAAGAGCAGAAGTCAAATTCATTTTCAAACACTGTGACACTGAACAAGTCACTTAATCTCTGCTTCAGTTTCCTCTTCTGAAGAACTAGGATAATAATTGTACCTACTTCTCCGAGTAAAGATAAATGAGATCATATTTTTAAATTCTTTGCAAACCTTAAAGCATTATATAAATGGTATCTATTATTATTAATTATTATTATGTTAAAAATTTCTAAATCTTGAGGCGGCTGGGTGGTGCAGTCAATAGAGCACAGGCCCTGGAGTCAGGAGGATCTGGGTTCAAATGTGACCTCAGACACTTAATACTTACTAGCCGTGTGACCTTGGGCAAGTCACTTAACCCCAATTGCTCCTCCAAAAAAGCCAAAAAAAAAATTCTAAATCTCGGTTTCACAGAGTTCCATGTAGACAACACTATACAAGTATACTGTTCCATTGTTACTGGTGCTGTTATGGTGGATAGTTCAAAGCAGAGGTTCACAATGGAACGTTTTTGCACCAACTTCACAACAGAAAGAGATGTGTGTTCTGGTAAGTTATTGAGCAGCATTGCTGACTTTGTAGAGTGTGATGAAGCAATAATGTCTGTTTCTCTTCTCTGCCCGACCTTCCTCCACTCATTCCTTTTTGGTGTGGCTCTTTCATGGGGATTATAGTTACAATCACCATCTTCCATTTTCAAAACACAGATTTTTACAGTGTTTCAAAGCTTCAAAATCACTTTCTCTCTACCCACTCACCCCCATATACAGTAACTGAACTCCCACAAGTGAATCACCTCCCAAAACCATCATTTCTCTTTTATCAGTCATTTTATAACTAAAGTCTTCAGATCCCAGCCATGCCCAGAAAACCTTTCACTCCTTCTGCCAAGAGAATGGGGAACCAAAAGAGCCTAAAGGGGAATATTAGCACATTGGAAACATTTCTTAGAGGAATGAGACTTGTATCTACTAGATGGGGAGCAAGAAAAATCTGCTGTCTGGTGACATTACTGGAACAAATATGGGAAGAAGGAAGGCAACATTAATGAAAAATAATATAGTACACTGTAATGTATTTATTCAGTACACTGAGACCCCAAGGATCCCAGAGATATTTTATAATATTTACTTATGTTGGAATCAATTTATCTACCACCAAAATGTAGCTTACTCTAGGATTAGTATATTCAGGAGCTGTGTGATGATGCAGGATACAAAAGCTAGACAGCGAAGAAAGACAGAAGAAATTGAAAGTGCAAGACAAAATTAGAGTGAAATATTGTCTTATCATTCTTCGCTCAGTTCTGCATTAAATAAATTCCATGGATCCTGAAGTAACCGAATTATTTCCTGGTCCATTAACTGAGGTACTGATAGAGTCATGAATCAAAGGGAAGAGTCCAGTGCCAAAGAGTCAATCAGTATCCACTTTAGATGTGGCCTCTTTCAGTGAGATGCCATACTAAAGACTCGTGAAATGAAACAGAAGAATAAAGACAGAACAGGAAGCATGGCATGGTACTAGAGTATCTTGGGGTCAGAAAGACAGGGGTTCAAGTCTTGCCCCAGACACAGATTACTGGGTGACTCTCAATGCTCCCAAGCAACTTTCTAACTATAAGTTACAAATGAGTTTCTCATTACAATGGAGTTCCCCACAATGATGAAATAACAAATTAAGACTGTTGGGGTTTTTTTAAGGACAACAGATGGCAAAAAGAATAAAAGTCAAATGGAGATAGAGTGCAGAACAGTCACCAGAAGGGAGAGTGGAAGGAATGGGAGAAGATTTGAACATCCACCCCTCCAAAAAATTACTGCAAAAAAAAGAACTAATTATGGGAATAATCCTTTCTATAATAATAAAAATTAATAAACACAAAAGTTATGGGATCATTAGATCTGGACTAAACCTTAGAAATCCAATTTCTCTATTTTACAGATGAAAACAATGAGGCCAAAGAGGGAAGGTGACACTATAGAGTCAGTTTGGAAATTGCTTATAAACTACCATATTCATTATGCATATGATGACTCTGAAAGAAAACTATGTCAGGTAACCTACTTGTGAAAATTGTGTTTGAACAGAGACAAGACTATTAAATTCTTAACACCCATTCAGGCCTATGTCTCAATCTATACATCAAACTTCAAACACTGAAAGCTTGCTATTTTCATCTTTATAAAATAGTTAACCACAATAAACTTACACTTAAAAAGATGAAAATATTCTAAATCCATCAAAGTGTATACTCAGTATGGTTCAAGTATGGTTCAAGAAAAATTTCAGGGGAAAAGACATTTAAAAAAACAATTAAAATTGGAAATTGAAATAAAATCTGAAATATTGTCAAACAATCTAAAACATGAACCTTTATTGTTTTTAAAGCATTAAAATTGAAGTGACCTAGCTTAACCCTGGCACTCTGGATTAATTAATTAAAATATAATTTTAATTTTAAATGTCCCTATCTAGTTTTTCACAATTCACAAATGAGATATTTTTAATGAATCGATCATTTCTGTAGAGATTCTTTGGTGACAATGACATTCTAAGAAAAATTACAGACTAATAGAAAGGGAAGCTTAAGAATATCAGTTGACTGAAAAGCATATTTTCTAAGGTCCCCCAAAAGACAGCTTTCTTTACAATCCACCAACATCAGTTCTAATCTCCAGCCCACAAACAGCTGCATTCCGTTGTTTCCGGGAAAGGGGGGGGGGGGTGTTGAGGAGGAAGGAAGATGCAGGACAAGGAAAAGGTTCTGGTCATTGTAGGGAAGTGTGGGTCCTTCTAAATGTGTCATTGATCCATAAGGTGTTATAAAACACAGACCTTTGAATGATACCACCCTTTGCTGATGAAGTATATATTCCTCATCAGCTTGGAAACACAGACCAATGGATATCTCTTTTTGCTTTCTCTACATCTTTCTTCCCTTCCTGGTTTTCTATTTATTCTCCTCACACCTCATCTCCAGCTTCTGTCACTAATTTCTCACTTCCAGAATCATTTCTTTTAAATGACTCCCTCTTCTCACCTATCCCATTCTACCTTTCTTCCCATCCATTCTTTAACTTCATCTCACTTCATTTCTTGTGTTTAATCATTCTTTCTAATCATTTTTACAATGAAAAATGTCTCCTTTTCATATTCATTTACCTAGTTATAGTAATATATATGCAAATAATCCACACATATACACAAGCATGAACATGAACACAGACATGCCTCTCTCTCTGTCTCTGTCTCTCTGTCTCTCTGTCTCTGTCTCTGTCTCTGTCTCTCTCTCTGTCTCTGTCTTTCTCTCTCTGTCTCTCTCTGTCTCTGTCTCTCTCTCTGTCTCTCTCTCTCTGTGTGTCTATCTGTCCCTCTCTGTCTCTCTTTGTCTCTGTTTCTCTCTGTCTGTCTCTGTCTCTGCCTCTCTCTGTCGCTGTCTCTCTGTCTCTCTGTCTGTCTCTGTGTCACCTTTAGCCTCTGAGAATTGGTTCCTAAAATTAGCAATAGACATTTCAGAAAGTAATAACTGGGAAGCATTACAAAACCCTCCTTTCCAGGCCAGCTAGAAGAACCTACAATTGTGTACTACTCAAACCACTGAGACAAAAAAGTAGACATTTGCTTCACACATAGAAATTCAATGCCTGCACCTTTGAGTTGACCTTTTCTATGCTTTCCCATGTTCATCTTTTCACTGTATTCTCTTTTCTCATATTCCTCTCCTAGATCCCATCTTCAGTCCCCATGTTATCCTAGGCCATCTTCTTTTGAGACACAGTTGCTATGTTTAGCAAAACTTTACATGTCAAACCAAAGACATTCCAATTTTGGAGTGTCTTGTATGGTGCCCTATGTACAGCACCCCATAAATACTTATTGACTGACAACACGCTTGATGAATAAACTGTGCTTTCTTTTTTTTTTCAAATATAGGTAGTTCTCAAAATTGGGGGTAAGGGAGAGAGAGAGGGAAAGCAATAGAGATATCCTCATCATCGCCCTTATCTTTCTTAATGAGGCGGATGGTCAGGATTTATCCTAACTTTAGGCACTTAGTTTCACTGGCTACAAGAGATAAACCTTTCTATGCTAAACTTTCACCATTGTCATTCCCCTGCTAAATAGCTTACAGTGACTAACCAGTAAATATAAAATCAGATCTCAAATCTTCCTTCCACCCATTAAGCCTCCATTGTTAAGTCTTTCAATTCCCCAACATTCACACTGCTGTTCTATTAATCTTCCTTGTGCACTCATCTGGGCATGTCACTGCTCAATACCATTTATTAGTTCCCCATTGCCTACGGAGTAAATTTTTTAGCCTGATGTTCAAGCCCATCCATAAGCTGACAATATTCTAGCCTTCTAGCTTTGTTTCCTGTTATTACCCTCTTCCTAAATATTTCTATATTCTGGCAAAAATTAAACATGTTCCCCACTTTGCTGTTGCCATATCTTTGCTTATACTATTTACTACTCCTAGAATTCTTTCTGCCTGTTAAAATTCTTCTATCCTTCAAAGACTCAGTTAAGAGTTCTCTCTTTCCTCAAATGAACTTCTATTTACTTATCTGTGAATATGTTTTATCTGAGAATGCAAGCTTCTTGAGAGCAGGAATTAACTTCATTCTTTCATACCCCAAATATCTATCAGAAGGACTTATATGCATAAAAGATGTTCAGTGCTTGTTGAATTGATTTGAAATGCCACCTATTTCATAAAAACTTCCCTGATAACTCCTCCTGTCCCCATCAGAAAACAATTAATTATTCCTTTTGGACTCCACCTATCATTTTGTTTGAACCTAATTTATGTATTTGTTGTTTCATATTCTGTGTTATAACTAGTTTTGTGTGTATTGTGATTAATTGTCTATAGTTGATAGAGATCTGATTTCAGTGTCAGAAAGACCTAGATCCATGTGCCACCTCTGTGCAATCCTGGTTGCAGTCACTTAAGCTCTCAGAGCTTCAGAAAACTCTTTAAGACATGGCTATTAGGGGCGGCTAGGTTGTACAGTGAATAGAGCACCAGCCCTGAAGACAAGAGGACCTGAGTTCAAATCTGGCCTCAGACACTTAACACTAGCTGTGTGACCTTGAGTAAGTCACTTAACCCCAATTGCCCTGCCTTACCCCCTCCAAAAAGCAAAAAAAAAAAAAAAAAAAGACATGGTTATTAACCTAGGGTCCACAGAACCCACAGATTTCGAGGGGTTTATGAAATTGGATGGGAAAAAAAATTAAATCTTTCACTGGGATTGTAAACTCCATGAAGGCAGAGACCATTTCAGATACACATTTACCTTTCTCCCAGATCCTAATACAGTGTTCTACACACAGTAGATGCTAAATAAATGTTTGTTAAATTGAATTGTTGAATGACAGTGCTGGTCCATAGCCTTTACCTTCACCAACCTTATTCCTATGATTTTATTCAATTAAATAAACATTTATTAAGCACTACTCCATGCAAGATAATAAGCAAGTTCTTAGGAATACAAAGACAAAAATTAAGTGGTTCCTTCCCTCAGGAATCTTACATTTGCGGGGAAGGGGGACTTTTTTTTAATTCTGAGAAAGACAGGAGGAAAGAGGATGAATTAGAATGTTATTTCAATATTACAAGCAAGAGGTAAAAGGGGCCTGAACTAGGATAGGACCCCTCTAGCCCCTCTAAATAAGGAGGCAAATTTGACAACAGCTTTGATGGGGGGAGTAGGGAGAAGGAAAGAGAAAAGTTAAGGATGACTATAGCTTTACAAACCTGCTTAGGAGGATGGTGGTAAAGAAATTGGGAAATTTGGAGGAAGGGGAGAAGGGTGGAGTTAATGAGTTCCATTGGGTTCTCTGTCCCAGCCAAACTATCTATTTGCCATGTCTCACACACAAAATGTGCTTGTTCTCAGCATTAACTTTTGCATCTATCATTCCCCACCCTTCTGGAGTGTCATCTTTTTTTCCATTCAAATTACATATTTCATTTTATTCAAAACAAGATTCAAAAATTACCTCCACCAAGAAGTCCTTCAGAATTGACCTTACCTTACTGGTCACTTGTTGACTCAGTGTTCCCTTGGTACTTTGCTATTAAATTTGTACTATGTCATTGAATTTTAAAAATATCATTATGATTATATTGATTTACTCTGTAAATCTGTACATTTGTTCTTTCATTGATGTGGTAGTTGTCATTGTTGTTGTAGTGTGTAATTATACCTCTTGTAACCCCCCTCCAAAAAAGCAAGAATGTGGATAATGTCTTCTATTTTGTGGGAGGGGAAAAATCATTTTGGAAAGGGATATGGTTTTATTACTGGAAAACCATAATCTGAGTTCCAGGCATATACCTTACTTACCATGTGATCTGAACAAGTCACTTAACACTCATCCTTAGTTTACTCAAATGAGGACAGTAATGCTTCATTAAAAGAATTGAGTGAAACTAGCCATGTGACCTTGGACAACTCACTTAACCCCAATTGCCCTCCAAAAAAAAAAAATTAATTAAGAATTGAGTGAAATGAAGTACATGAAAGTACTTTTTGAACAATAAAATGCAATATGAATATAAAGCAATACTATTATTATCATCCCTCCATAGCACCTAGCACAATATTCTATGCCTGGTAGGTGCTAAATGAATGTCACTGATCGATTTCTTCCTTAGCTCTCCATTCCGCGCTCCATGCCCCATTTCACCCCATTATCTAGAAACTAAAGAGAATGTCCAAAATGGCCATTTATCTGTCTTTCTCCTGCTATATTCACAGCACAAACTCATAAACCTTATGAGTTTCTGCTGATGACTTTGTATGTAACTTATGATGGGATCTTTGGGATTATTGAGATGTATGGAAGATCTGAGGATTTAAGGGGATAGTCAACATAAATTACATTAAAATGTACCTTTATGGTTATTTAGAAAACATTAATATGATAGAATATGATTTAGAGCTAGAAAGAACTATATTAAGACCCATACAGGTTAAGTAAGTTGCCAGGGTCACCCAGGGAACAAGTAAAAAACTGAGATTGAAGCACAATGCCTTTCTTTCCAGTGTTTCAGGATTACAGTCTTGAGGTCCTCAAAGCAAAGAGAGACAGAAAGAGATTCCAGGACACCCTGATTCTGATTCTGCCTAGCAAGGGGAAAACTAGGGTGGTAAAAATCCCAATTTGTTTTCTTCTGTTTATTTAACATGTCTTAAAACATTAATTGTGCTATCTCTGCACATTAGGCCATGAAAATTTCCATAATGTCAAGCTCCTAGCTTCTTCTCCTCCAACAATGGGAAAATGCCAGAAGTAAAAGTTAACTCAAATGTTCCACTGCTCTCTGGCAGTGCTCAACACTGGCTGTGAACTTGCCATTAGGGCTATTCCAGGGACAGAAACTTTCTCACAAGAACTCACTTCTCTCAAACCCTAAATGAAAGGAGTTTTCCTTTTCTGTTTGAAGAACACTATAAGGTTCTTAATTAAAAACGATGTGATTCCTAGGGTATTTCTAAGCCTGACTGCAAATTAAAAGGAAATGTTGGATTGCTAAACTTCAATTCAATACAATTAAGCATCTATTTTGTGCCAGGAAGTGCACTGGGAGCTGGGTATACGGGGAAGAAAAGACATTTCCTGCCCTCAAGGAGGTTGCCATCTAAGAAGACAACACACAAAAGGGGGGTCAGGGGTAGGGACCCTCTTGTTCTGTGGAGTTGAAACCAAGCAGAGCTATAGATGGAAAGTGGACTGTAGGCCTTACAGACATTAGATATCAAAAATCCAAGTGTCGCTGGAGGGCTAGACATGAGAAGTTCTACAGTCCCCCAACAAAGTGTAATAGGTTCAGATAAAAAGTGATATAAGTAGGGAATTCAGACAAAATCAGCACGCTTTGATTTCATAGCTAGAGGCCTTTACTAACTGGATACATGGAGCAAAGTAGTTTGGCAAATATAGGGAAGATGACAAAGAGAGTCTGTACCAAAGGCCATCTCATGTAAGGCATGCTCAGAATTGCCTTCCCTTGTTGCCATCAACTACATGGAAGCTTTGGGGCTTGACATGTGCTAAACCAGTACTCAAAGGATTTGGTATTTTAATAAGCTCTGCAGCAGTCCTCTGTTCTTCCCCAAAAGATGGGGGATAGGGGGAGTGGGAAGGGAGGAGGGTAAAAAGCAAGGTGCCGCTTCAGTTAAAAGACACAATTTACAGTTGGTCTTCCTCACTCTGATAATAGACCAGGCAGTATCAATAAACTCTAAGTCTTCCAGAAAAAGAATCTCAAAACTAAGATGTGTGTATCTAGGCTAGGAAATGACTCCCCTTATGAGTCTGAGTGATCCAGATGCTCTGGGTCCCATTAGAATGGAGCAAAATGGTAGCAAGCCCATATGTATGTAGCCCATAGAGAGGGTGGCTACCGATTGGCTCAAGCCAGACCATTTTGCCAATAGACACCCACTAGGAACTGTTTGGACAGGACAGAGACAGAGTGAAATATAAAATATCTAATTAGCAGGCTTACAAACATTTATATTCTGATGAGTTTTAAGTATCATCCTCCCAGAAAATTATCAGTCATTACAAGCTAAGTTACTGAATCCTAGTATGTCTTTCTGTTAATATATCCTGTGATTCTTTCATGTTTAGCATTTCTTTTGTGTGTATGAATGACCTGTTCCACTCCTGACTCACATTCAGTACCTTTTTACTTGCAACTTTTTAAAGAATTCTTAGATATAAGCAATAGGAGAACAAAGAGCCTAACTCCCCCCCCCCCCCCCCCCATCAGAGTCTAGGTTCACAAGGACTAACTCAAGGCCAAGACCCATACCTGGTTACGGAACAGGGAGCTGGCGCAGTCCTCCAGTGCCTTTGGGTCCGGCAATGATTCTTCATGTTAGAACTTGATGAAAATGAATGAGGAAATTGCCAGCTAATAGAGAGTGTTATTGGGCAGTTAGATGGCACAGTGCAAAGAGTGCCAGTCCTTGAGTCAGGAAGACTCATCTCCCTGAGCTTCCAACACTTACCACCCATGTGATCCTGGGCAAGTCACTTAACCCTGCTTGCCTCAATCTCTTCATCTATAAAGTGAGCTGGAGAAGGAAATGGCAAACCCTTCCAATATCTTGGCCAAAAAAAATCCCAAACGAGGTCATGAAAAGTTGGATTCCACTGAACAGCAACAACAAGACAGAATTATTCTGGTAAATGAATTTCAAGGGCCAAAATTATTTCAAGGGCCAAAATTACTAGTTTGCATATACAATCTCTAAATTTTCTGGATGTTTTGACAATTATATGTTAACTTAGCTGTCATCATATGACATATAAGGTTATTTCTCCAATATTTTCTACAGAATTTGGGATACTAGGTATAAAATTTTCATACAAATTTCTTAGAAATTGATACAAAAATTCATAGAATTTTCATACAAATTTCATACAAACTGTTACTTAAGCAGCAATGTAAAGAATCCTACCCCTGGGATGGCTAGGTGGCACAGTTAATATCGCACCAGCCCTGGAGTCAGGAGGACCTGAGTTCAAATTTGTCCTCAGACACTTAACACTTACTAGCTGTGTGACCTTGGACAAGTCACTTAACCCCAATTGCCCTTCGTCTCCCCCTCCAAAAGGCAAAAAATTAAAAAAAAATAATTCTACCCCAATTTTTTATATTTTTTTCAAGTTTTGTTTTTGGGTTTTAAATTAAAAAAAATTTTATTTATTGGTTTCCTTGGTCTAAACTTTGGACAGCAGGATTAAACTTCACAGAACAAATCCTCTTAATAAAATGATTTGTTCTATAAAACTTGGACTCAGTGAAAAGGTCATACCCAAAGACCTAGAAGGCCACATGTGGCCTCGAGGCTGCAGGTTCTCCACCCCTAATCTAAAGCAAAAGCTCTTGTAAATACAAAAAAATTTTCTTGATCTACATTAAAAAGTTTTGGTTTCATTCTGATGTTCTGCAATGGACACCATTGTTAACTGCCTGAGTATGCTTCTAAGACATTTGTTTCCTTTGGTGACTCTAGATCTGGTTTGGGAGAAATTAATACAAGATACAGTAACTTTAGAAAACAATTTTCTACCACTGTGAAAACTGATGGACACTATCCTGGCTGTGATTTGTAAAACAACTCTTCTTGTCCACCATGTTTTTAAAAAACCTAAGCTGGTAAAATAGATAAATAAATAAAACTAATACAGGAGTTATCCACATAAAGGTGACTTATAATTCAAATAGAATTAACTATAAATGCAAGTGCTTTGAAAAAATATCAAGGCCTTATGTTTTGGTGCTGTCACCACACACTACATTTGCTAGGGATTTCATCACCAGGTGGAGGAAGTTAGTTCCAGGCTAAAATTTGGACAGATGGAAAACTCCCCTGGAGCATAACATTGAAAACAACCATCTTTTGGTGAACTTCAAGGAACTTTTACTACCTTCCTTACTTCTGTACTCTCTTGCAAACTGCAGGGCAAACTAAATGTCATTTATGGTGGTATAAGTAGAAGCAGAGCTAGTCTAAGCTTTCTGCCAGTCTCCCTTCCACAAATATTTCAACAGTCACTATTCAATAAAATTAAGGTTTCAAAAGCTACATTTCATACAATTGGTATTATTTTAAGACCAAGGAAGGGCGGAAGGGGTGTTGCTATGTTTGTTTGAGTGTGTCCACGAGTCAAGTCAATGAGTATTTGTAAAGGGCCTACTATGTGCCAGCATTGTGCTAAAGTCTGGGATTGAAAAGAAAAAGCAAAAATACAGTCCCTGCTCTCAAGTTGCTCACAGTCTATGAGTGAGAAAACTATAGACAGGAGACACTGGGAATAACCTCAGAGGGAAGACACTGAAATTAAAGATGACTGAGCAAGACTACTTGTAGGAGGTGAGACTTTAGCTAAGACTTTAAAGAAGCCAGAGAAAGGAGGTAGTAGAGATGAGGAGAGAGAGAGACAGAGAGAGAAGCAGAGACAGAGACAAAGAGACAGGGAGAGAAACAGAGACAGAGAGGCAGAGAGGAAACAGAGACAGAGACAGACAGGGAGAGAAACAGAGACAGAGAGAAACAGAGAAACAGACAGAGAGAGATAGAGACAGAGAGGCAGAGAGAGAGACAGAGATAAACAGAGTGACAGAGAGAGGTGGGAGGAGGGAAGGAGGGAGAGAGAGAAAGAGAGAGAGAGAGAGAGAGACAGAGATAAACAGAGTGACAGAGAGAGGTGGGAGGAGGGAAGGAGGGAGAGAGAGAGAGAGAGAGAGAGAGAGAGAGAGAGAGAG
>NW_027185791.1:3601474-3625661 GCF_028583685.1 Petaurus breviceps papuanus
AAATGTATTCATTATGGAGTAATTAATTATAGATAATACGGAATCCTCAATTTTCTTCTTTCTGCTTCCTTTTGCCTTCTTCTGCTTTTTTCTTTGTACCTCTGCCAAAGATTTTTTCGAGAACAAAGAGGTTAAATTTAAATTACAGGCAGCATGGTGTAATGGAAAAAGCATTAAATTAAGTCCTAGATGACTGTCACTAATTGTACAGCTTTATCCTCTCTAGCTAGGCCTCAGTTTCCTTTCTCTAAAATGGAAGAAGCAATATTTGTACTGGCTACATCACAAAATTATTATGAAAAAGCATCAAAGCGCTATATAAATGGCATTTGTTATGTATGTCTATTTTGCCTTTTGTGACTGGCTCTGGTAAATCTGATCAACATAAATAACAAGATATGGCACAAAATGAGTGACAATGACATACTTCTGGAAGACCAGAAATTAATATTTTCCCCTTAAAAAAATCTGTCATGGGTACTGATCCAAAATTTTAAGAAGATCTGTGTGTTTCAATTCTCTATGGTCTGTCTATCCCCTTCAACATATATGTTCCCAGGTTGGCAAGGTACCCTCACAACATTCTTTAGGGCACTTGTACCAACAAGTACACACACACACACACACACACACACCAACCACAAACACACACTTCACTCTAAACTCTAAATCTACCAAGAAATTTAGCCCAAGTGGATTAAAGGTGGAAGCTGAACTAACATGAGGACTAATACCAAAAGTCAGATGAAACCAGAGGCAGGGTCCAGGAACAGATGGTGACTATTTGGGGTTAAAATAACAACTAAGGGTAAAACAAGGAGAGGGACTGATAGGCCTATGAGGCAAAGCGCATCACTGATTTGTTCATTTCTTTCCTTGCCATGCTGTCTATCATGCTCACTATATGACTGAAGAGTTCATTCTAGGGATCAGGTAGAGAGCTTGTGACACACACTGGCCAAACCAAAGTACCCAGGCATCTCAGTAGCAGAAAGAGCATTCAACTAGCTGTTTAAATACTAAGGGAAATATCCAGGCTCAGATAGTTACTGTGACAAAGACAACTTTCTTACTCTGAGCAAGTCACAACCTCTCTGAGCCTCAGTTTCCTCATCTGCAAAATGGGGGAAGGAGGAAGAGGTAAGAAGAAGGAGAAGAGCTATAGAGTGAAGCATAACTGATTTGGAAAGTACTCTAACAAAAAACCCATATGGTAACAATAAAATGCAGGATCCATCACCCTAAAATAACTAAGATTAATACTTCCTCACCCAGAGAGGAGAAAAGGGATTGTCTATAGACATCCTTAGAGCACATGATAAAGAGGTCAAGAACCTACAGAAATAATTTTAGAACAAGCAAACAACACTTCACCTAGAAATAATAAAATCTGATAACAAGATAATAAACCCAACTGGATTTGTCTAATGTAACTGAAATTGGCTTCTCTGGATTAAGCCTATGAAATGGCTAAGATCTAAAACCAGAACAAAAAATTCGTCCACGGTCAACAACTGCATGAATATGTTAAACAATATATTAACAAAGAAGCACCAAAAACATGACTGAGGTTTGTATAGGTTTGGTTTCTTTTTTTTTTTTTTGCTTTTTTTTTGGAGGGAAATTGGAGTTAAGTGACTTGCCTAAGGTCACACAGGTAGGTTTTGTGTGTGTGTGTGTTAAGTGTCTGAGGCTGTTACAAGAATTTCTCCTTGATAATTAGAATCTATTACTCCAGCCAATACATGTATTCCTTGAGCTGCTAATCCTGATTTGGGTAAAATCTGTCCAAAGTGATTTTTAGGGATTCTTATGCATATCCCAGTGGAGATTTTTCTTATTTCTTTTCTGTCCAACCAAAAGTCCTCTAAACAATGTAAATCATACCCCATTGAACCAGGTGGTCCTGGGTACGGTGCTGGGACATCTGGCCTCAAGGTCCAATACTCAATAATTGGGATCTTGTGTGTTTGTTGTTTTCTAATTTGCAGATTGGGGGTCATCATTCTGGCTAGAGGTGTACTTCCTCCCAATGGTCTATTATTCAAATTACGCAAAGCCATGAACAAATTATCCTTCCAATGTTGATATGAATTATTGGAACTTAACTTCCTCAATTGTCCTTTCAGTAATCCATTCATTCTTTCAATCAACCCAGATGCTTCTGGATAATATGGAATATGATATATCCATTCTATATTGTTTAGTATACAATACTTCTTCATTTCATTGCCTTTGAAATGTGACCCGTTGTCACTTTGAATCTGCATTGGGGTTCCATAATATAGGCTTATGAGATCTAGAGTTTTACAAGTGTTTTTCTGGGTTGCATTCTTATAAGGACAAGCTACTAGTACACCTGAATAGGTATCAACACAAGTACATATAAATCTGCATCCTTTATCCAGTGGTAGTGGACCAATATAATCTATTTGCCAGATTTCCCCTGTATTGGCTTGGTTTTCAAATTGATTGTGTTAAAACCCAGAGTTTGCTAATCCCACCTGTGGGATGGGCTTGTTGATGTGAAAAGAAAGTCCTGAACTGGGAGGAGCTGGTAGCGTAGTCTGCAAGGAGTACAAAGCATAGTGCCTCTATTTTGTTCCAGGATCCATGGCCATTTAGATTGAGATTGTAAGGCCAAGGATCCTGGAGGGGTGGAATGTGATAGTAATGGCAATTAAAGATTCCCCTGTATTGGCTTGGTTTTCAAATTGATTGTGTTAAAACCCAGAGTTTGTTAATCCCACCTGTGGGATGGGCTTGTTGATGTGAAAAGAAAGTCCTGAACTGGGAGGAGCTGGTGACATAGATTTGGAGACACAAGAGAGAGGCGGAAGATCTCTTTGGTAGCAGCACCTCGTGGAGAGGGAGAGACTAAGAGAATTGCTGGTGGCCGCTTTGAATTGCCCTGGACTTTTGAGACCTGCCCCCTGAGCTGCCAAGGACTGAGGAGACATGGCTGTTTTGCTGGTACTTTGTCTGTCTGTTTTGATGTTATTTTGCCAGATTTGTCCACTGGTGAAAGACTGTCCTTTTGTTGAAGAAGTCCTGGAACCTGGCTGTTCGCTAAGAAGGCCTGCGACTGTCCTGCAGACAGAGAGTGAATACTGTCCACTGGTGAGGGACAGTACTGTTGTTGCAGGGGTCTGGAGACTGTCCTGCAGACAGAGTGAATACTGTCCACTGGTGAGGGACAGTGCTGTTGTTGCAGGGGTCTGGAGACTGTCCTGCAGACAGAGTGAATACTGTCCACTGGTGAGGGACAGTGCTGTTGTTGCAGGGGTCTGGGAGCCTTTCTGTTGGTTCAGAAGCCCTGAAGAAGGATTTTCTTGTTGTATGATTACAGAAATCCTGGGAGAGGGCTTTGCTAATGTGTTCAGGGGTTCTAGGACTGTTCTACAGACAGAGGATAAATTCATGAAGGGACTGGCAATGTATCTTGTGGCTTTGCTAAGCCTTGTCTCCCCAGGAACTAAGATTGCTGAGAACTTGCCTCGTGTCAAGATGAAGAAAAGACCTCCATTTGGGTATTAAGTGCTGTGTTTAAACTTGATGTAACTCTGGGGTAGATTCAATTGTGATCCAGGGGTGGGGAACTTTTGACCTTATGTTTGGAAACTAATCTACATTTGAGAAGAGGGGCTTTGTGGTGGACTTAATTAAGGTGTAGCCTAGGGGTGGAGAAGTATTTAGAACAGAGACTTTGTAATTGATTGAATGATTGGAAGATCCTGGGGTGGGGTAGTACTTGGAGATTATTTAATCACACTTAGTAAATGCTGTATTTGGAATGATGTCATGTTTTGATCTTCTCTGTTCTTGGTTTGTCACTAAATAAAATAGAGAGCACCTATGCTGGTATTTTGAACCTGGGAAGTTGCCTTCTTTTGGCATTACATTACAGAGGCTGGATTTGAACTCAGGTCCTCCTGACTACAGGGCCAGTGCTCTATTCGCTGTGCCACCTAGCCACCCTTTATAGTCTTGTTTTTTAAAACAAAGGTCTTTATGATGGCAATTCTTGGACCAGGTTATCACTAGGAGTTACAAAAAGGTTATCCTTCAAGAACCCAGACTTAGTGATTGATGTAGATTATGAAAGGAAATGGAAGAAACTTTGCAACACATCACTGCAGGCTGTGGAAATTTAGTACCTAGCTCTGGAAAAAAACTATCAAAACATAACTTGGTGGCTAGAAGTATACATCAGAAACTCACTTTCTGTCACAGACTGACAGACAACAAATTCCCACACTACAAATATAGACTTCAAAATATTCTGGCAAACTTTGCCAATAAACTGCATTGAACCCTTATCATAACTGTCATTCACAATCACTGGCATAATATTGATCCAGAAAAGTTGAAACATCATTTTAAATTTCTGTCACCATACTAAGAATCTCTGAGCTACATGAAATGAAGAACTTTCAAAATATAAAAACCTAGAAGAGGAAATCAAAATCACGTGAGAACACAATGAGGGACATATCCCTGCTGTCCTCTCTGCCACTGGAATTTTGACCCAGCTGTTTTGGTGAACCTACCGAGGTTAAACTTACATCCTAATACTTTTATTCAACCAACAAAATAAGTAATTTTATCATCTTGTGAGTCCACAGTCCATTAAATGGGTTTTCTTTAAAGTGGAATGTCTTATTCTAGAATTATTTCCATTTGAACCCCATTGAAAAAGACATCATTAACAAGATGATAATAACAATACTAATATTAGCTACCTCACAAGAGTTCTGTTTAGCCCCGGGAAGCAGAACTAAGAGCAAAGGTTGAGATTCAAAGAAATACTTTAGACTCGAAATCAGGAGAGGCTTCCTAGCAATTAGAACTATCCAAACATGCAATAGTTCACTTGAGATTGTTTTGCAAAGGCTTACTGACCACTTGTCAGGTATGTCATATAGAGAATCCTTTTTCAGTCATGGGTTGGGCTAAAAGACTTCTCAAAGTCTTTCCATTTCTGAAATTCTGGGATTCTGTGCTGTGAAGACAGTGTTTTGGAAAACTTAAAGCACTTTCAGAATAGGAGTTATTTACATGAACCTAACAAATATTAGTGAATTAGGTTTTTAATATCAAAGTGAAGATGCAGAGATAGCTTTGAAGAGCTTCACAAATCCTCAGCACAGATCTCAGAAATTTCCTCTACAATGTCCTCCAATGAGTAGCCAAACAGCCTCTCCTTGAAAAATCTGGTTTTTTAAAGGAACGTATTTATTTCTCTTCATTAGCAAGTGTTTAAATGTAGGTCATTTTATGATGATTTTGGCAGTTGTGATGATCGGGGTGGGGGTGAAGGGAGGAATCTACACTCTCAAAACACAGATTGTCATTTAGATTGTCAATTTTCCAATTAAAAAAAACACTGAGATTAAGCTGAGTATCTCTAATACTAATATATAATCATTTATTTGTGTAAATATATGTACATATACAGTCACATGCACTTTTTTATGTAGAGTGGTAAAGGTGATGCTAGGTTGATTTGTTGTCATTTAATATTTATTGCCCATTTGCAATCTGCTAGGCACTGAAATGTTTTCTTATGCAAAATTCAATATTTGGTGTCAACCCCACCAAATATATTGCTCCTGGCTTGGGGTGCATGTACAAAAGAACTGCAGATTTTAGATTTTGCTCTTGGTTGTTTGTTTTTTTTTTTTCCAGTCACAATGCTAAGTTCTATCCCCCACATTTCTGACTTTCATGTCAGCTTTCTTTGTGAGTAAATCAAAGACTACTCAAATATTAGCTCTGGAAGGAACCCTAGGAAATCATCTAGTGCGACCACCTCATTTCCCAGATTAGGAAACTGAGAACCAGAGAAACGAAAGGACTTACCTATGAATTCCTCTTATTTAAAAGTTAGGGTTATAAGCAAGTACAGCATTTTAATCTAAAGTCTCTTTTCGTCACCTAACAGAAACTCAGTATGATTTTAATAAGAAAAGCCAGACAGCAATTTTTCTGAAAGACTCCTTCTATATTCTATAACTCTAATATTCATTTATTCATTGTTTATGCACAATACCAACTGAACTTATTAAACACAAATATATTGTAATTCTGAATCATTGAATTCAATCAAATGCTATATGCGATCAAATCTGGTACTTTAATGTCCAGGTGAAATGAATCTTTGATTCCAGATAATCTCACAGATGAATTGTGAAAGTCTTTGCATGTGTGTGCACTAGAGTGCACCAGAGATTTATAAACCTTTTCTATTAGTATATATAAATATTTCCCATTATAAATATCTTCTATTAATAAATACTTTCCCATTAATCCTCATAATCTTATCATGCTATCTCCTTTATACAAAGAGAAACTGAGGTAGAAGAGTTAAGTGAAATCCCAGAAGCCACACAGCTAAATAGTCCTTAGAATTAGTACTCAAACTGATGAGAAAATTAGTTTTAAGACAATACCCCTTCCAGTTTCAAAAAGCACTTTAAAGGAGATAAAGTTTCCACTTTACTAATATTGTCTGTGTTTAAAAAAGAAAATAGAAATTCTTCCTGTACTCTATAGGGATCATTAGAATATTCCCAATAGCCAATAAAAACACTCTGTTCTTAAGAAAACATGCTGGAAAATGTCTGAGAATACCAGAACTATTCCTGTGTTATCAGTACATCTGAAAGCCTAGAATTTCCCAAAAGAAAAGATACATAGGTATGATGATAGCACTAGACATAAAATCAAAATCTATCCATGACTGGCCCACTTAAACACATTTTCAGATGATAGTATGGAAATATTGCCATTTATAAGTGTGGTATTGTTTTTAAGTTGTTTTACTGCTTCAGGGAAATAGTGGTACTAGTTTTAGGCAGCTGCGTTTTAATAGAAAGAGCACTGGATATGAAATCAGAAGGCCTAGATTCAAACCTAGGCTCTGCTATTTACTGTTGCATGATATGAACAAACCACTCAGCTTTTCCAAGATTCCTTCCCTAATTTATTATATGGGGATAATTATATTTGGACACACACTTGTTGTGAGAATCAAAGGGCATAATGGATTTAAAGTATATTGTAAACACAAAGTCATATATAAATGTCATCCCTCCTTATTGGTGGTCAAATTATGGTGCAATATAGGCACATACATTCAGTTAAAAAATTCATGTGGAGCCTTTCTACTTTTCAGACAATATATATGTCAAATATTTAATCCTAGGACGGTTTCTCTTCTTGTGCTGAGCATGCTTGCTTCTAGATTTTTGCCCAGATCTCCAGCATTCCATTTCTACCCAACTTGTTTTACATTTTATATAACAGAAACTAATTTTAACAGTAGTCTGAATCAAGCATAATTACAAAGATGAATTACACAGACACTCTCCCCCCCCAATAAAAGATATAACATACCCCCAAAACCAAATAGAAATAAATTATTTGGGGGGCTCTCTGTCATTTGAGATCTTCCATACCACAGTTCCTTCCATTAGAATGGATAATCAAGAATTAACACTAATTACTATTTGTGCTTTGAAAAAAATAAGAATGCCCAAGTGGGCTAACAACAGTTATTTCTCAGGGCTTTACCAGACACAGAAAACATGGCTTGATTACATTTAATTTGATTCCAATTAAAAAACCCTTAAGAAGTTCCTATTGAATTAGATTACACCAAGCATTCCTGTAGAAGACACTTCATTATCTGAGGCAGTTTCAATTTACAATCCTCACATCGGAAGGAAAACCCTGTTTGCTTGAGGAGAATAAGCTTCATCTCAGTATTTCATTATTGTGGATATTGTGGCTCTTTGGTTATTAGTTAAACATGCAGGTACTTCTAGCAAAATCTCTGCATTGGGGGTGCCTCATGTGGGACTAAAACTAGAAATGCTGTGAAAAACCACAGTGCAATCAGAGGCAGCCTTAGGGAGTCGTACACATGTATTTAGCTGAGAAAGCCAGGAGAGAATAGCACACCCTGCGTGAAATAAAGCAAGTTCTCATATTTTCCTAGAGACATGTAAATGATCCTTACTTAACATGACAGATAATGCAGGTGCCTGGTTTTGACAATACTTAAGAAAAGAAAGGAAACTCCTAGGATGCTAACAGATACATAAATAAATACAGCCACTGTAGTTTTCGGTTCCTCCTCTTTCTTTAAAACAGAAAATAGAGTCTCATATAGTGATAATGTGTATATTCATATTCAAAGTGTTCTGAAAATGCTGTCTTGGTCCTAACATGATCAGTGCTGAAGGACTCTCTAACTTATTAACTCAATGTCCCCAGTTTATGATGGCTTTCCAAAGGTGAAAAATGCACATAGGAAAAAGATGATGTAAGAATAGAAGTAAAAGTATTTATTCAGATGACCTAATAAGACTAAACTTATGGGGAGCCAGCCTTGGGTAAACATAAACTATGTGGGTCATTTGAAATTTCCAGAATTCAGCCTACTATGTGTCTTGAGTAGACACTCAGTACATATCCGTTGAATTAAATGTTTAGTATGCCCATCCCTGATTTTTTCCCAACTGCAAAGGACCCTGTGGTTTGTGGTTAGTGATTAAGTACTGAGTAGATGTATCATACGGTTATAAGTATAGAAAAACCTACAGCATTTCAAGCATTTCATGTTGTAACAATGTCTTTATTATACCTTGTAGAAATCATTGACCAAAAATCAACTTACTCCATAATATATCTATTAGTTAATTAGAACTCTAAGGAACAACAACCAAAAAAACCATTATTGACTTCTAGATCTTCAATCAAATAAATATTTACTACTGTAATTTGCAAAAATTATTTCCTTTCAATTTGGGGCACAAAGAGAAAATGTGTTACTAACTTCACTGAATACTGCGGTCATCAACAAACACAAATTGCAGTCAATGTAAAAAAAAAACAACTTTACACATGTAATGACAATCTACAAATATCCTTGCCCCTCTGCAGGTCTCCTTTACAGATATGGTGCTTTATGATTGTAAACTTATTTTAATGCGCAACTGACCTTGAGACAGAGTACAGCAGAACCATAGATGTGTGACCTAGTTTACTGACCAGTGGCTATAGATATCAGAGAATGTGCTTGCTGTCAATGATCACTGCTGAAACCTGTCTATACCACACCAGAACAATCAATTTTGTAAATGATTGCAATAATCAAGGAAATTGCCTAATTTATAAATCCTTGCATACAGCATTTTAATGGATCCCTACATTTTAATGCTGATGCTGCCAGAGCTAAATGAATTGTTGTCCAGTCTGTCATTACACAAAATGATAAAAGCATTCCGTCTGGTTAGGCAACTACATCTCATGGATATTCAGGGCCTCAGTACATAATCAGTCATTAGTGACTTCTGTGAAAATTTTGCCTCACTAAAGCTTCAGGAAAGGCAAAAGGGAGGGGTTTGGGTGCTTCCATCTTTACAGAAATTTTTCATTACACTCTTAGAATCTCCATACGTGACAATGCTGAACCTCTGCTTTTCCCTGAATCATTATATTTTTGACACATTCCCCATTCAGTTTCTTTGAGAGGCCCCATATTTTTTCCCTTTTTTCTCTCAGTGTAATACTGCCCCATTTAAAAAAAAAAAAACACTACACTCCAGAGCCAGCATACTTTACTACTCTGAACTTACAAATCATGAATCATGACCATGAGGATACAGTCAGAATCGCTACCCTGTGAGGGGGATGTGTCTTGCTAACAGGTAAGTCTATATAATCCACACTGAAAATGGCTCTACGATCTTAGCTCTTTTCATAAACCCGGTTACACACAAATTGCTATTCTCGGTTAAACCTTAAGCAATTGATTTCAGCCAATAGTGTGCTGTCAGTCCTTTACTTACTGCTCAATCTCACTAACCTGACATTTATGGTGTACTGATTGGCCTCTGTCAGTGGTGGTGGTTGTAAATTCACTTTGAAAAGCTTTGTGTTAACAGCCTTCAACCAAGCTCCAAGGAGAGTACGAACAGGCAGCCTGACAATCGCTCGACCTCCTGCCCTTATTACAGTGAGTAAATCAGGCTTTGAGCCATTAGGCTGGAGCCTGAGGCCTACACAAAAAGGATTGACATGACTAAAGGTCAACCTCTGTCACACATGTATGTGTAACAATTTGGATAATGGAATTCTGTAACTTATCTGAGAAAGGTGGCAAATACTTATAAGGAAAGAGTGTATGCTGCTCTGGATTTTCTGGCTTTTATGTTAAGTAGTTATACAAGAGTCTGTATTTCTTGTGTAAATACACAAAGAATGTCTGAACTCATGAAATCTTAGAGTATATAAAATCCACCAAAAAAAAGGGTAGGGGTGGGGGAAGGTGCTCAAAACAGTTCTGTGAAATATGTAGCATGCCAAAGAATGATATGATTTCTTTCCCATGTTAACCACTGTATACTTTAATTTGGTATATGTCATCTGATTTGTTATGGAAGTACTACCACACACAATTTCAAATTATATTTACCATGGTGTGCGCCATCTTGGATAGTAGTTGTTTGGGATATTTACATCCAATATTTCACTTTACTCATGCATTATTAATTCATGGTCTTAAAGACAAAATTTATCATAATATCCCACAAGATATGTGATTTATAGGTAATAAAAATGCTATCTTTCAAGCAATTAAAATAAGACTAAGTTACAGAATGATATTAGTTGAGACACCTGATGTTTCAGTTTCTAGACAATTCATACCCCTGTGTTTCATTTCTCTCATGTGATATGGTTTTTAAAGTTCATCTATCTAAGAACTTTAGATTTTTTATTCTGTTTTAATTTCTGAATTGTATTTCTAAGTCAATGTGGGCAACAGGATAAATGTACAAAATATGACATAATGGGGGTAGAAGGGGGCTGGGCGATGGGGAGGAAATCATGGACCCAGAAACATACTTGTAAGAGCTTTTCTTCCCAAAAGTAAAATACTATCAAATAAACAACTACCAAAAAATGCATAATATTATACCTCAGGATTTATGTCTGCAATTAAAGTTCACACTTATTAAGTTTATTAAATTAAGTCTCCAAGTGAGAATTTATTTCTTTATCTTTTTTTTTAAGAAAAGGGAATAAATATTTTTTTTTCTTTAGAAGAAACCAGAAGTACTAAGCCTATTATTCAGTATTTGGTTTGCTGGGGCATTTCTGGGCAGGTTTAAGTGTATAAAGTAAAAGCATATGAATAGTTTAGTTCTAGTTATTGTATTTAAAGGTACACTTTTAAATGTCCAACTTATATTATTAATATTTTTAACACAATACTGGAAATCTTTCCAAAAGGCAGCAGATGGTTTTACAGTCCATGTAAAACTACAAAATGCTCACTCTATCAAACAGGCACCAATGAAAAAGACATCTTCTCCGCAAATGAGGCAAAGCCAAAAATCTCCACCAGCTGTTACTTTGCATAATTTAAAATGCAATAATAACATTGCTATGGTTTACTTTTAAGGAACAAATTATTTGAATTCCATAAACATGCCATATTTGAAATTCATCTGACAGGTAACCTAGAATATTAAATATTGAATTGCAGAAAAACATAATTTTTTACTTTAGCTGTGGCAGAAGCATAATTCTATCTTCTGGCATTTTGATGAATAAAGCCACTACAATGCAGAGTCTTTGAATTTATACATTTACCCACCCCATCGCTGGTAGAAACTCTTCAGTTCAAGATTTCATCTATGCACAGATTCATGCTCATGAACACAGTTCTGTGTGTGGCATCTGGCAATTTGAGTAAATTTATGTAGCATATGTAAAATGTAAAGAAATCATTTTCCCTTATTCTATTATTACTTTAAAAAAAAAACCCTGCTATTATTTACTATAGACATACATATAAACGTGGTTTTTTATCAAGATATTAACCTAAGTTAATGGACAATGATGAAAAATGGACCATTAACTTAAAAGTAAAACTCAAGTCAAAATGCTTTGCCACAAAGTCAAATCATAAATAAGACTACAAACCAATGGTCCATATGATCTTGGTTTCTTAAGAAAGGTGAAGTTTCTCCCATACCATGGATGAAAATAAAATGTTCAAATCTGCCTAACCAACAGGAAGGAATTTGCAAAACTGAATTTTTCCATGGAACCCTGATTGTAATTTTAATAAGCTCCAACTTCATTTAAGTTACCAGAATAATTCTTCATTTTTTTTAAAAGAAGTACAATTCATTTTGCCAATTCTTGCTAAAATGGCTTGTCAAGTTCGACTTCTGAGTTGAAAAGCTTCAGTTATACTAGCCTATCTTAATCAGAAATTTCATTTTAAACTTCTGGATTTTAGTCCAATAGAATTTTAAGTGTGCCCTGTGTACATTCCAAAAGTCTAGTCTTATTAAATTCTGATGTTAAGCAGAAAGGGGAAACCATGTGCAACTAGATTAATTTATCCCTAGGGGAAAAGGACACATTAATAATTGAGATAATGTTTTCATATACGTTGAAATCAAATGTACCCTTTCCACTTCTTCATTAGAAAACACATTAGGGAAAAATTATCTCACTCTCATCAATAAGACCTAATTGCTGAGAAAGTCTCTATTTTCTTTATTTAAAAAAAAATTTGGAAAGAGTGTTCCTATTCCATCCAAATGTCCAGAAATGTTATCATACATTCAAGTATTGTTGGAATAAATGCCTATGTTACCAAAGTGAATGTTTACTTAATTCACCCTGGACTATTTTTGTTTTAAACAGCCAGAGTTTATAATATTTTTTTAAAAATACCAGCAAACCCTGAGTCTGATTGAAATGAGTCAAAGTGAAAAAGAAAACTGAAGTGACTAATGTTTTGGCTTTATGAAGAATTAATATCTCTAAACTACAAGAAGCTGTCTTGGCCTTTTTCTAAAAAAACAAAAACAAACAAAAAAAAAAACCTAAGAATGCCCCCATGATCTTACATAGCTGTGAAAACATGTTGTGAAGTAATGGAATGGTATTTAATATACTCTAAATGGCTATGCATTCAAAGAGCATTGGTTATCGGCAAAGAAAATATAAAAGTATCTCTCTAGCAAACTAACCAAACAGGTTTTCAATATTTGTTTATCTCAAGGAAAATGGTTCATATATTTACTACAACCAGGAAAACAAAAGAATTTAAAAAATGAGTGCCCAGTATGAATTTTGAATTTTTCTACAATAAGCCTACATTCTGTATAATAAAGTACAGCCATGTTGAAAACAATGAACTGTAAATTGAAACAAAAATCCATCAACTACTTGGTATCACTGTAGGAAAAATATTAGAAATCCATTTGCAGTACTGAAATAAAGATAAGTTACCCCCAGAAGATCCATCAGCTACTAATTTAAAGACATTTTCTCATCTGCAATCGACTTTGAAAAATATGCAGAAAGAAATTAATTATACTTATGACTTAAATGAGACAATCATGAAAAGATACATACATATATAAAGTTATTATTTTATAAATGTGTGTGCATTAATGTTGACCTGATAGGATGAAAGATATTTTAAAAGAATATGTTCAAAAATGGGTTATTAGATCATGAGTCAGAAAGCACTTTGTGTCAGAATTTCTTTTTTGCCTACAGATACATATGGATTATTTTAAAAATAGCTTTAAGTATATTACATAAGGGAATCCAGGCCTGAAAGAAAAAAAATTTGAAGAATAAAGTCAAAATCTGAAATTTTTCTGGCATTAAATATTACTTGATTTAGATACCCAGAATTTTCAGAAAATGCCTCAGGATGATATATATCTGCCATATTTTAAATGATTAAGAAACATTCTACAACTACTATTAATTGGAAGTAACGTTTAAGTCAGTCATTGCTATGAGTGTTATAAATGTCTATCAATTTTTCATTACCTATTCACAATATACATTGGAAATACTACCCCATCTTTGTAGTATAGTCCTTTTTATAGGCATTCAGTGCTTCCCTGAGATATTTTGCACAACTGTAAAAGCACCATAATTAAAATTTCACAGATATCCACAACTTTATGACAGTATCTCAAAAGTTCATATTCTTGCTATCCCAAACAACTATACTAACTTTGCTACAGTGGAAGAAGAAAATAAGTTCCCCAAATATCTATGAACTCAGGACTATGGGCCTACAATTAGATCAGGAAACACATACAACTTTTATATCACATGCAGAACTACTTCTTCAAATCCAGTATCTAGTACCTGGTAAGACTAAAGATACATATGAAATGTTTGTCAATATCTTTGTTAAAACACTTCCTACTGTACACAAAATGAGGTCCTTTTTAAAAAAAATTAACAAATAATTGTTAAACACCTGTATTTCTAACTCTACTCTGCTATTGATTAGATTTCTAAATGCGTGAACACCCAGATGTTCCAGCCTTGAATAAAAACAGTAAATGTCTCTTCTATACAGGATTTTCTTATGTTCACAGTTGTGCCTCCTGTCTCACTGGAAATAGAATCCCTAAATTTAAGGCGTAAATAATAGTATTCAGGTTTGTCATTTTCAGAAAGAGGTGACCCTGTATAATTAAGTTATTACCACTGCAAATGTTTCAAGAACTTAGAAAACTCTTGACAAAACTGTAACTATATAGTACCATCATTCTTGTGATTCCACAATAGCAATAAAAGTACTGGAAAGTGCTTTTATCATATTTAAGGAAAATTTGAGGTCATAATCAATTCAATTAGGAACCAGAACCAAAAAGGAAATGTTTCAAATCCAGATAACTGGATGATTTTCCCCTTAATGTCACTTTTTACTTTGCAATAGTTTCCTTATCTAGCACAATTTATCTTCTTCCTCCTCCCTCTTTCCCCCAAGAATTTCTTTGAAAGGAATGATTTTTAATATAGTTTGTAGTAATGATAATACAAAGTGTCCCAAAACTCTTGATTCAGTTTTTAGCTATTGAAGCTTAAAATAGTACTAAGACTTTTGAGATACTTGTCAACTAAATATTTTTTTTTATTTTACTGTATTAGATTCTAAAACATATAGTGAAATGTTAAAAATGTAAAAAAAAAAAAAAAAAGTTATCTCCTATAACAGTTTAAGGTTGAAATTTAACCAAGAATTTTTTTCCCATGATGCTACAGTATTGCCCAGACACAAATTGAAGCTCCCCCACTTTTTACAGCAAGGTCCTTACACAGGCCTTTTACCATGGACCTAGCTTTATGGAGATAGCTAGCTCTAAGGTACTACTCCTGTTTAACTCTTGGGTAGAATATTCTTTAACACACAGGTGCAAGTTTTTGTGAATAAGATGGACTATTTAGGCCACAATCTACTTGGTTAAGATAAAACAGCATGTACTGTAACCTGTCATCTTGACAGGCTGCCCTGCCAAGTTAAATG
Source organism: Petaurus breviceps papuanus (assembly GCF_028583685.1). Lineage (NCBI taxonomy): Eukaryota > Metazoa > Chordata > Mammalia > Diprotodontia > Petauridae > Petaurus > Petaurus breviceps. Next base: position 3,616,848 of record NW_027185791.1, read on the forward strand.
TGTAAGCAGCTGCAGAAATCTGCTCCATATTACACCAAGGAGGTTCAGCCTTCAGGTACCTGCCAAATTGGCCAGCAAAGTTAGAGTAACTTCTATTACCCCACCACCCCTCTGTTCCTACAAAGGTGTATCCAACATCTCAAACTGCATGATATCCATGCCTTTTCTTAAATTTCATGGTACCCCAGGCAACATGATAAACAATAGTGAAGTTAGTGATGTAAGATTGGAAACTCCTAGAGGGCGAGGACTAGGTCTTGTCTTTTGCTCTCTCCCAGGGTCTGGGGTAGGATTGTATTGTGGAAAAAGCCCTGGTAAGATGTAAATTTGAATACTGGCTCTGACAACTCATAGGATCACAAATTTTGATGACCTAAATGGGACCTTCTAGCTCACTTTGTTTAAATAACTACCTTTATTTTACAGATAAGAAAACTGAGGCTCAGGTATGATTGCTGCAAAATCAGGGTTTAGTTAGGATTTGAACTGAGTCCTCTCACTCCAAATCTAGCACTTTATCAGACTACCTCTCTCTTGACTCTCTGTCAAGCATTGTCAAGTCATTTAATCTCTGAGAACCTCTATCTCTTTCCCTATAAAAGGTGATTAATATTTGCAACCTACCTCCCTGCAGGAAGGTTTTTGTACATACTGAAAGACTGTATAAATGCAAGTGATTATTGGATATAGAAGATGCCAAATAAATAAATATTTATTTATTAGAAAGGCTACATATAATGTCAATTTTCAGGACTTTATTCACCAGGGTTTCCCAACCTGGATATAAGAAGTTTGTCAAGGGAATGCAAGGAATAGTTGATAAATAATCATATCATCCTATAAAATTATTGCAATATAGTATTGTTAGCACAAAAAAAAGAGGAAGTGGGAGTGATAGTGTTATGTTGCATCTGAAAAATTAGAGGCAGTTGAAGGAATCATTTCTACTGACCAAAACCAAATGAATAAGGTTTGAATATGAAGCACTCTTCACATTGCACTAGAAAAAAAATCAGTAGCAACGATTTCCAGTCAACGAAGCTACAAAATTTGGGGTGTGCCCTTGGAGAAATATATCCTATTCTAATTAAATGTGCTCACAAGGCTTTTATTACATTTATGAAAATTCATCTCCATGAATTACACTTCTCAACCCTGTTGTCAATCAAATTCAAAACAAGAAACACAATGGATGCCAAATATGATATGTCGGTGTCTCTTTTTAAAGTGTCAGAATTCTAAGTGCCACCTATTCTAAGAATAAAACTTTTTGTTGACTCACTATTTCTTTTATTGTGCTCTGATAAACATTTATCATTTTAATGACAAGAAAATTATGTACAAAGTAGTTTATGGGGAAAAAATCCCTTCATTTTGTTTCTTATGTGCATATACATGAAAAAATTCTAGAATTAATTCCTTTTCATTATGAATAGGAGGTATAAGAATGTTCACTGGAAGCCAAGGGATTCTCTAAAGAAAAAGGTTGGAAACCTCTGCCTTAGAGCTATTGTTAGTAAGTTATTTTTTGTCCTACAAGTAGGAGTCAGAAGATTTGGGATCTAGTCTTGGCTGTTTTGTCAAGAGCCAAACCTTGTGTATGTCGCCTCTCTTTAGCTTGCTCATTTGTCAAATGAGGGGATGGATGATTGCTAAGGCCCGTTCCAGCTCTAACATTCTCTGTCTCTTGAGGGAAGAGCAGAAGGCCTGGAACCGCAAGTCTTCGATGGCCAACTCAGGAAACCTATTCTTGCATCGTTTCTGTGCCTATTGTGTCCCAGTAGGAGAGACCCCACTGAGATCAATTCCATTCAATTAACTATAGACAACTTTTAGACAACAAGAAACAAATCAGCCAAGTTAGAGAGGAGCCTTGAAGCTTACCTCCCAGAGATGCTGGGTGTTTCTGACAGCTCCCGCCTGCACTTTCTCTGGGGGGAGAAGCACTCCCTGAAACGGTCCGATCCAGGTGCCCTGCTGGATCCTCTGTGCAGCGCAGATACCATACGCCAGACCTGGAACGGTACTGGTGCACAGACACACTTCCCGAGGCAGGTCTCGAAGCCACTCGGGCATCTCTGGCGGGGGCGCCGCGGCGGCACTGCTGCTGGTACCCACCAGCCGGCGAAGGGAGTGCAGGGGACCGTGCATGGGGCATTCACCATTACGGTTGTCAGCGCACATGTCGCAACCTGCCGAGTGAAAAGAAGGGCCGTGGGGAGAGGGAGAGGAGAGACACGTGGAGAAAGAGAAAGGTTTAACAAGAAAGCCGAGTGTGTTTATTCATCCCTATCCACCCCTACCTCTACCCCCACCCCCACCCCCACTACCCCTGCCAAAAGATCTGACAGTTCTTCCCTGGGATACACTGCACTGGAAATGGTGCGCCTCCTCCCTTTTCTTCTCCAAGAGAAGACTTGGGTCCCTTCTCCTAGTGACCGTGAAGGCCTTCAGGTGGCCCTAGATCTGATCAGCTTCTGAATTAAATTCAGAAATAAAAATAAACGGACCCTCGGTGATCTAAAAACCAAGTCTCCACAAGGAAATATTGGCTGCGTTTAAAAGACTTTTTTTCGGACTCTAGGCCTCGACTAACTGGTGTCAGAGCTGGTTTTCCCTCTCCCTCTTCTTTCTTTCTCTCCCTCTAATCTTTTCTCTCTCCTTTTCCTTTCTTCCCCCCCCCTCTTCCCTCTTCTCTCTTTTATTCTCTCCTCTGTCTCTCTCTGTGTCCCTCTGTCTTTCTCTGTTTCTCTGTCTCTGTCTCTCTGTCTCTGTCTCTCTCTGTCTCTGTCTCTCTGTCTCTCTCTCTCTCTGTCTCTCTCTCTCTCCCCTCTCTCTCTTTCCCCTTCCCTCTCCCTCTCCCCCTTTTCCTCCTGACTTTTTCCACAGTTGGAGGTGCACTTTTTAAGAACCTTAGAAATATTTCCCCTGGAGTTGAGAACAGAAATCTCACTAACTGATATACAGTAAAACTGATCACTGTCCAGACTAGAACTTTAAGTTTTTCTTTTTTTTTAAGCTTTGAAGCTGATTCCTCTTACAATCCCAAATATCCCCACAAGAAGGGGGTGGGGCAAAGGCCCTAAAGAACCCCATTTGACCACTCAGTCATCATTTCTGCTGCCCAATAAAAGGTCCTCAGCCTGGGGAAAACGTTCTGTCAAATAACTTGGCATTCAGAAATATAACTCCAAGAACTAAAAAAGCGCTAGTCTGCTTTTGGTTAGTTCTTTCTGGTCCTCTAAATTGGTATTCCCGTCGTTGGGGGAAAAAAAGTCATAGCTGCCAATAGTCGGGTTGTGGGAATATTCTTCTACTTGTTAGTGAGTCCTCGGCTTCGTGTGAAACACTTGGACGCGGCATTTTTAAAGGAAGAAATATCTGACCTGTTAAACTCTAAAGAAAACGTTGTGTTTTGTGTTGTTGAACTATTGGACTGCTTTTTTCTTTGCTTCCCTCACCTCCGAAACTAGAGAAATTAAATATCCCGAGGCATTAATACGAAGATGGGATACTTTTTTTTTCACCTGGAAAAAGAAATCAACTACAGTTGCTGTCGCCGCTACGGCCACATACTCCCACTGGAACCCTCCTGAAGGAGTGGAAAAAGGAAGTCCATTGGCTTTACACGAGTTGTCTTTCTTCCAAAGAGATAGCGCAGAAGAAAGGAGGGGGGGAGGGGAAGACAATTTCAAGCTAGAAATGGGGCAGAGCGCACCAAAAACCTCACTGTTTGGAGCCCTTCCGTATCACTCCGCCACCCGCCCCTCTCTACGGGAGCCCTGGAGATTTTGCGAGCAACCTCTAGACCAGCACAGTTGGGAGCAAATAGGCACAGGCGGCTGGGGCCGCCTTGTCTCTAGCGAGAGTCCTGTGGTTATTAATGGGCTTCGCGGAGACGAGTGGTCTGCTAGCCCCTTCTGCTTCCCGACTAGGCACTGGAGAGCGCAGCCCTTGGGGCCAGCCAGCTCCAAGCCTAACTCATCCTGTCTATGGTTTTCCTGGAATACTGCCACTCAAGTCCTTCCACCTCCATCCATACCCTGGTCCCACCTTTCACTGAGGCAGGAGAAAGACAAGGGTTTCCCACCCAGACTGAAACCATCGACAGACTGCCCACTGAATGCCATGAAACGGAAGCCGCTGCTAACCTGGAAGGTACCAAACTGAATTCAGGAGCTGTTCCAGAGTTGTGAGCTCCTGAATCATCATCCCACAACTTAATTTTCCCACTTTTCAAGCCCCTAGGAGAACTTCTATGATTTTGCAAGCCTGTCTGTATAGCCTTCCCCGTGAGAGGTGAACTGGGTGGCGCCCACCCAGCACAAAATAAACTCAGAGAAATTTGATGTCACCATCCTTTATCCTCCGAGTTCAATGTGTGGGCTTGGGCCAGTTCCACTCCTACTCGGAGTTTCCTAATTTGTAAAATTAGGCTTCCTAATTTGTAAAATGAGGATAATAAAACTCTGTACTACTTCCCAGAGTTGTGTTAAAGATCAGATGAGTCATTCTAGCACTTTGTAAACCTTTAAGCACTGTTTTATATACCAGCTCTTATTATTAAGCCTTTTTTGAAGGAGTCAGCTAGCACTCTTGGGCAGCTCCTGAGTTCTTATCCATCTGTACTAGGTGAAGCTACTAAGGAGACCTAGCAAACTCACAGGTCGATTCCACAGCTTCACCTTGGATCATTTTCCTTTGGGAAGCAACAGCCCACAGGTCCTGGTGAAATGACCTAAATGCTCCTAATTAAGGCTGTGACTATGCAACAGCTACAGAAATTCACAGTAACACAAATCTCCCCTCCCACCCCCCAAGTACTTTTTAACAAAATAAACTCTGTATGGTTAATATTGTTTTCAATGTTCTTGCAGTTGAATTCACATTTTAATTTGTTTGTTAAGGAACTTCTGTTATTATTCTTCCTGTCACTAAGTTGGGGGGGGGGGGAAGGTATAGGTTTATTTAGGGCTTACCACAGTTCTTGGCACATAATAGGTGCTTAATAAACAGATTAATCATCTTAAAGTGTTTAAACAAATTTGGAAGGCCCTTGATTTACAGCTGCTCAGATAAAATGTACAATGGGTTCCCTTTCCTCACATCTTCATTCCTGAAAAAAGTTTGAAGGAATAATTCATTAATTCTACATAGAAACTGCTGTTTTCTTAGGGTTTCTTCCTTCTTTAAATGGAAATAAGTTTAATTGTGGGGGCTGAAGTTTTTATATCTCTCAGGAACTTCTCAGCAGAAATACCTTCCTCTCAGTCAGTCATTCTCTGCGTGAAATAGGTTGTGTGACTCTGTTTGGGGCCCAGGTTTTGCCAAATGGCAAGTACAAAATAGAATTCTTCCTACTATCTCATTGGGTCAACAAAATCTCAAATTCTGCTTCAGGTGTGATGGAGAAAACTAAAAAAATATGAGTGATCACATTCAGAAGGAAAAGATGAGCCCTGTGTCAATATGGTAGATAAATAAATCTTTAAAATGGGGTAAAAAGTTTAGGAGATCTTTGTGTCCAAAACCAAGACTCAATAGAATGAAAATATTTCATCTGAATAACTATTTTGGGGGCTGTTGAAAAGACTACAATCTGATTGGGTCACAGACATCCTTTTGCCTCATTCCCACACTCTTATGTTTGGAAAGATTAAAATAAAAATATGAATGGGAAAATAAATAGATAACATTCATAAATTTTTTTTAATACCCAGCATCTGAGGATCTTTCAGCACCTTAGCAAAAAATAGCTAAAAAACAAATGACAATAAGCAAAGGCAATTTGCCCATGAAAATAAAAATAAATCACCCAAGGGAGTTACTTAGATGACTTTCCCTTTCTGTTTCACTCAATAAGGCTATGTTGAAGGCAAGAATATTTAGTGTTCCCTCCCCAGACATGCTGAACCACTGGCAGTAGACACGTTTAGTGCAGGAGACACTTTTTTTCATTTCCAACACAGCTAATATCACATTATTTTAGGATTATAGGATCATAGATCTAAACCTGAAAAAGACATTAAGGACTATCTAGTCCAGGAGTGGGGAACCTGTGGCCTCAAGGCCACATGTGACCTTCTAAGTCCTTGGGTACAGTCTTTTGACTGAGTCCAAGTTTTACAGAACAAATCCTTTTATTAAGGGGATTTGTTCTATGAAGTTTGAATTCAGTCAAAGGACACACTTGAGGACCTCGAGGTCACAGGTTCCCCACCCCTGATCTAGTCCAATGATCTCATTTTTCAGGTAAGGAAACTGAGATTCAGAGAAGGAAAGTGCTCACAGTCTCTGAAATAGTAAGCTAGAGGTGGGGAAATGGTGTTTGAACCCAGATCCTTTGACTACAAGGCCAGTACCTTTCCTACTGTACCATAATGATACATAAAATAATTTGAAAAACTATGTACCTCAGCTACCAACCAAGTGACTTAAAGGGATTTAAATACAAATAATAAATGATAACATACACATACATGTCATATCTCCAAGAAGCACTCTGCCGAAAGAGATAATGTGGTTTATGGGAAAAGTGTTAGAAACTCAGCTTTGATATTCCTTATCTAACTGACTTTGAGAGTCCCTGAACTTCTTGAAGTTTTATCTTCTTCAATTATAAAATTGGGACAAAAATGCTTATACTACCTACCTCACCTGGTTGATCTGGGTAAAGAGTTTTCTAAATCTTAAAGTGCTAGAGAAACGTAGGTTATTATTATATCTCCAATATATAGCACTTCACAGCATTACTGTGTGACATGTGATGGAAACAATAATGGGAATTTGCAGGTGGAGAATCTGAAACGCTTGAGAATTGGAAAGTGTCATAATCAGTCAGTAAGACAAGCAGTTTTCATTTACTGTAGCTACAACACATAAAGATATACATCTTTACTGTCATTTATTATATATATACACACATATTTCTATATATGTGTGTGTCTGTCTCTCACTACACATACACACACACACACACACATACATACATAGGCAAAAGTAAAAAACTGTCCAGAAGGACCTGAGTCCAGGACCTGGCTTTGAAAAATACTTACTGCATGATCCTAGACAAGTCACTTAACATTTCAGTGCTCTAGGTAACTCACCAAAATGATAAATTACAAAGAAGTTGCTATCTGCATTGATACAGGGATATTCCTCATATAAGAATCCCTTATAGCAGTGAAATCACAGTTCACATGCCTATCCCTATAGCTCTATATTGTGTAGTAGGATTTTTGGGGAAAAAAAAACTTTGGCCAACTACTATAAAAATGCACAAATATATATTTTATTTTCCTGTGTTACAAAACCTTCAGTTGTTGAAGATATTTAAACTTTACCTTTTACCTCAAAATATTAAAAGAATTTTATGACACATGATTTTTAAAATGAAATGCCTAATTCTTTATTTTGAATAAATAGAGACTATGGGAACAAATGGTGTATTGATGTGTTTTCAGGCTTGTCATCTGTGAAGACCCTTAGGAAAGTTTAGCAGAAAACCAGCCTTGCACACTTCTTCTAGGAAAGCATGAATATGCCAAAATAAATATATTCTCATTCATGGAAATGATTACAAAGATAGAAAGGTATCTCTAATATTAGGGTTATAGACATAAAAACATTATTAATAAAGTTTTCTTGACTTTGAAAGACAATGGGACATTTTTATATATTCTCTCAACACAGTATCTTGAACCCAAACACTTGAACACTTTAACCCAATGATGTTTCCTTTGGTAGGAGTCCCTAGCCATGGAGTTCATGGCCCTATTTCTGTCTAGAATATGTCCTTTTGTTTAATGATCTAATGCAGAATGCTTCAAACTACCATAGTACCAAGATCTTTAATATAAAGGTGATAACAATCACCTCTACATAACACTCACCAAACCCAAGTGTGCACAAAGACACTTTAGAAAAGTGGCTATGCTTTTGATTTGCTTACTTGTTTGAACTTGTATTTCCCATCACCTCAGAAATGGGGGATGGGGGCCAGGGGGGAGTGTTTGACTGTATTCATTACCCAGCTGACTGAAAATCTTGCTGTGTGATAAAGGGAAGATTCTCTTTATAAGAGGTAAACTTTCCCTCATTGTGAGCTTCTTTTGTCTCCACCACGACCTTCAATTTCCTTAACTTATTGTCTCCCTTAGATGTTGAAGCAAGGTTAATTAATAAGCATTAATGGAAATGAATGAATGACAGGTCCCAAGGGAACAGGACAAAAAGCACCAGCCTGAGTGAGGGAGGACCTCAGCTTTGTCGGCTGCCAGCTATAGATCTTATGTGGCTGTTCTAGGTACACTATCAGTAACCCAGTAGCCCCAGTGTCTCAGTCTCTGCAAGCCAGACCCAGCAGGATCCAGGAGCCATCCAGTCTCTCAGATCCTGTCTTAGACTTTAGATGTTCCTTTACAGATACCCAGCATTGTTGGCCCAGCAAAAGCTGCAGGCACACAGCCGAGTGGCAGCCCCTGCTCTTCGCCAGGAAGAAACAAAGAGAAACAGGCAAAAGACAGAGAGATAGAGTAAGAGAGTTAGATAGACTTCAGTGTCTATGCTAGGTGGATAATGGGGCATAAGCTGTATGTTTGTACATTGTGTGTATGAGAATGCCACATATCATCTCTGTGTGTTTCTGTGTGTACTTGGAAGGGTGTCCATTGTGCACTTGAGTGGAGGATGGAGGGGAAAAGGTCATTGGTGAGAAGAAATTTGCCCCTTGGGAGCAGTATACATTATAGTAGTCTTCCTCTCTCTCTCTCTCTCTCTCTCTCTCTCTCTCTCTCTCTCTCTCTCTCTCTCTCT